>NC_135501.1:59073825-59151325 GCF_052857255.1 Amblyomma americanum
ACGGCAGCTTACGAGGCCTTCACTTCCTATGTATATACATTTCAGTGCGGCATTGTGCTAAAAGGAACTGCACATAAGCAAATGCCCCCTCGAAGCTAGGTACGGCTCCTCACAGCTAGACTTCGCTTTAGAAGCTGCGGACACTTCACATAGGCTGAGCCTTAGAAATGATCGTGAACATGATCCGTCATGTGTTACATGACGCACAGGATCCCCGGATGTAGAAAATGCGTTCACTTGGACTGCAAGTTCAGCATTCCAATCCTTCTTTAAAATGCTCGTATTAATGTAAGAAACGACGGGCTTTCCCCGGCCTCTCTTTAAGCCATGAATTAAACCACATGACGAATTCGACTAATGGTTATGTGGTTCATACCTAAAAGAAAACCCTGTGCTCGGATGTGTCCTATGCACTAGGACTGTCTTTGAATACAGATGCCTTATTTCTGCGCCTACCACTTCCTTCCTACACAAATGTTCCCCTTTTCTCTACATTTTTGCCTGCTGAGAAATGTTTCCAGCCACGGGCTCACAGAAAGCTCTTGTGCACGGGTGCCAAACTTCTTCGCGTGAGCACTGAGAAATTACTCACAAAGTAAGAAAAGCACCCCACAGTTTACGACTAGAGCTACAGTTCATGACTGTGAAATATCTGCAAGGTACAGCTCGAATACTCCTTTCAGAAATTGTAACTGTTTACATCACGAGCTTACCGAAGCCGTTCACAATCAATTGTATTTATTCATGCTTTAAAACTGCGCTTAAACCTAGCAATTTTAAACATCTTTCGTGTTATTTAAATCAGAACTTTTACACGAAGCTCCGGACTTCATGCCCACGGGCAAGGAATGAAAAACTGAGGTTTGCTACAGTGGAATACAATTCAAGAAAACATTTCCTTTTCCGCGTCAGTGGACCCTTTTCATCCAATGGCGTCGGCTGATTCTCATTAATTTGCTAGCCAGACAACGTCGGGAGTGTCTAGATAATGCAAGGAGAGGGCTATTCACTGTTATCTGCCACTCCGTGCATTTTCACGCAAGCAGGTTCATGTTAATTGCCCGAAGACATTGGCTGGAAGGGGGGGGGGGGGGGGGGTCTTTGACGGGAAAAATGCCGCCCTTTTCGTTACCCGTATACGACTATAGCAGCCGGTTGCCCGGAGGCCTCAGTTCTGCTTTTACTGCACAGCTGCCGTAAAGCAAAATACTAGGCGTGGTATCACTGTTAAGATAAGGGCGAGCAACTTCCGTCCCGTCTAATTGGAGAAACCTCGGCTGAAGCCGTAACAGGCCGCCTAACGCTATGAACGTAACTGAAGCTGTAATTGGGGCTAGCGTCTGTAGTAAAGAACAAGATCTAACAGCAAGAAGGTTCTGCATGGAGAAAACATTTCTTTCCCTCTCTATCTCCTGTGAATTTCTGACCGGCGCGGCAGTTCCAACCGTCGATGATACTTTGAGTGTTACAGGAACAACGTCAGTCGCGTTATCTCAAGCACTGTCGCCTGCTTTGCGACGTCGGTCGCATACACTTTGTCGTCGCGTTCCTTCATGTGTTAGTGATGTCGATGCTGCGACAACTACGGGGGTGCTTGGTTTTGTCCACGTGGCCTTCGAAACTGCGAAGAGTTCAGCGACACCCGCACGGATACGTCGGGAATCGCTGACTTCACTCGCTTTCTTGGGAGCCACAGCTCATTTTGGCGCCGTCTATCATGAACTAAAATTTATCCGGTGCTGTTACTGAATCATCGTGCTTGTTCCGCATAAGAATCTGCACATAGTGGAAACTGATTATGTAGCTGTATGTTAACTAAATTTTACTGATGACGCATATATTAGCATGGGCAGTGAAGGCGATTGCGGGATAGTCGTTTGCTTTCACCTAAATACTAAACATTTTTTTTTTCAATTATATATGAATGTAACGTACATCGTGTGTGCTCTTAATTTCATGCGCTCACTATACACAGAATGATCCTCCTGTATTGTGTGGACAACAGTACGCACGGTATGATCCCACATGTATCGCGTGAACGATGCGCTAATTTATCTACTAAAAATGTCAGCGGCGCCGTTTGAGATGAACATATCACCTCTGGTGCACCGCCACACATTACCTGCATCATATGGAATGCTGTAACATTTACATATAGTGTATAATTAGAAATCCCTCTTCTAGACTGAAAGTAAAGGGAAGGATATATGTATGTATGTATGTATGTATGTATGTATGTATGTATGTATGTATGTATGTATGTATGTATGTATGCATGTATGTTCGCGTGTATATATATATATATATATATATATATATATATATATATATATATATATATATATATATATATATATATATATATATATATATATATATATATATATATATGCGTCAATAAAATCCTAAAGATAATTTTTCTGTTTCCGCACACAGGTCCAGCGCAGCGGCTATCATTATTGACCAGCAGGGCAACCAATTTTAACATGCCAAAACAGGAAAGAAAAGGTGTACGAAAGCCCAACTAAATCCCGGCGCGCGGCCGCGCGCTGAGCAGGCGGACAACTACGCAACTACCTACCTCCCCTAGCGGGCCCGATTTTGGACCAGTCCGGGCGTGAAGCAGATGCCATGCGAGCACTCCCGCGGCCGCGTGTTTCGGTCGTCCGCTCTCACGGAGATTAATACGCCGTAACTGCACCGCCAGCCGTTATGAATGTAACTGAAGGGGAAAATGGCGCTCCAGTTTGCAAATCGCGGCCGCTGGGACGTATACGAAGTTTCACCCCCTCATAGTATCTCACCTTTGAAAGCTTGTGTGTCGCAAACGAAGGCGCGAAGCGCTCGGTAACCTTCCTCTCTTCGGGTGAAGTTGCTTCTCATTGACGCCGGACAACGGGTAAAACCTTCGTAGCAGTGTGACGTCTCGTTAAAGGCCCTGTAAAAAATAAATTGCACATTTAGAGTGTTCCACTTCATTGTCATGCTTTCATCATTATCATCAGCAGCAGGGTTAGGCCCATTATGAAACGAAGCACTCGTAAGGAAATCTGTAATTAGCGTCGCATTGTTGCAGCCACAATTTCAGATAAACATCCTATCCAATAAATTACCTGCCTCTTACTACAAACGAAATCATATCTGAAGCCTTTTTTTTTCAAATAAGTGTCGAGGAAGATTCATTACAAAGAAATGTGTGCGGTACAAATGCACCTCGCATTTTAAATGGACTGTTAGAAGACCATTTACAAAGCCTACCTAGTAGCTTAACGATAGCTACTGACGTCTCCCAATGTGATGAAAAGGCAGCGGCGGGAATATTCTGCCCGCTTCTAGATTGGTCTTTTTCTCTGCGGCTTCCCGACTACGCCCCAATTTTCCAAGCGGAGTTTGTGGCGGTGGTGCTTGCTCTTCGCAAACTATAAGCCATCTTTCTCTTCAGTGACTGCCAAAACAGATTCTCTTTCTTTGTGTTCGTCCCTTGCTTCGGCTGTAGATCTGTCAATTCTAAACACCTCCCATTCATTACTCCCTCCGCATTTGAGCCTTCTTCACATGATATGGGTGTCAGGTCAAAACGGTGTGACAGCCAATGAGGTTGCGGGCTGCCTGGCAAAGGCGTCCCTCATTGGCCCCGTGCTACCTATCGTTCCGGCTACAGCGTCAATCACAGCAGCGAGGTTTCGAAGACAGAATTTGTTAGGAACGACAACTGGACCTCTTTTAAGGTCTGAAGATTGCCTGCACCTGAGGCATTCGTGGAGCAGGCAATCATGCCATTCACGGCAGGTTGAGGTATCTCTATCAAGGCTCTGCTGCCGGATCCCACCCTTAAATTTTAATTTGCACTGGTGTGGGTTGGCGCTTAATCCCGTCTGCGTATTTTGCGGTGAGCACGAAACCATAGACCATTTTTTGCGGTTTTGTCGCCGGTACACCATGATGAGAAGACGGTTTTTAGAGGAACCACTAGAACAGCTTGGGCTTTGCTTGAACAGCCCAGTCTTATCGTCGTTTGGAGCCACCGTACCTGGGTACAGCCATAAGTCTGTTTTTACTGCCGTGCAATTTTTTTTAATAGAATCAAGACGGCTACCATGGGGGGGGGGGGGGGGGGGGGCGATAACTTTTTAAAAATTTTTCATTATTATTTTTATTCTTACAATTATGATTATCATTAATTTACTCGGTTATAAAGATCAGTCTCGATCTCCTGCGTTCGCTCTGCATTTCCCGCTCGTTTCATTTCGTTCTTCCTTTTTGTTTACTTCTTCCCTCCTTACCATTTCTTTTAATTCCGCCCAAGAATTATTTACCTCAAGAACTCTTTCTGCCCCCCAATTTTTGGCCAATCCCCCTATGTGGGCATGTGCCATAGAGTGTGGACAACAACAACAAAGGCAAATTCCCTTTCTTACACTGCAGATTAAGCCAAGGCTCCTGGCTGGGCGACAGCATACGTCGAACTATCCCTCATCGCTCCGGCATATGCACCTCAGAATGTATCGTGAGGCTGTGGGAATGGCTGTGCGCCACTCCTCAGGCACTCACCTTCGGCTTGATTTACTCGAAAATTTTACAGGCCTGAGCGCCAAGCGGAATCGCACTTTTGAAATCTGAAAAGCTTTTATGGCTGTTTACAAAAAAAAAATCTCATGTTCCTAAGGAAATCTTAAAATGTGATCGTTACACTTTGCATTTTCACAGGAGTAGAAGGCTCTTCCAATTAATATTATTTCCTGGTTTTGGCAATGTTGTGTAGTTTTTGGAATATTCACGTGTTGAAAAAAAAAATGAAAATGCTTCCAATTTCTTTTCTCATGTTACGCTTTCTAATAAGCGCTACAGTGCAGATTTGCATGAACGTGATGTAAAGCCGCGCAAACCTGTACTCGGGCCCCATGACTGTAAAATGGAGAGCTGGGCGAGATGGTGCATTTTGAAACAAGTAAAAGCAGCGGAAAGACGCAGACACAAAGAAGCACGCAGGACGACGGTGGACTATCAACCGTGCTTATTTCATTGAGGATCGCACAAATATACCGTTCAGCAATGCAGTCGGACATGTACAGATGACAACACACAAATATGAGAAATACCATCCAATAACACAGGTAAAAAGTGTCCTTCGCACCAAGCTTTCTTTAGATATATATGGATGCTCTAAAGATCTTAAGAACCGGATTTCCTTATGGAACAAGCTGACGTACGGATCCTGATGCAGTATCTTCTCTTTTTATGATGTGATATGCTTCTAAAATTTTGTGTTGCCTCCTTGTTTTAACCCGCCTAAGTATGGTGGTGTTCTTAAGTTACGGAGAGCAGTTATGATTCCTCCAATGGTTTGAAAAATTATCCCCGTCATGGAAAGGCATAGATCTGTCATTCCACTGTCATACACATAGCCACTCACGACGACCTGTCTAAGATAGTATAGCCGTTTCCTTTTTTCTAAAGCATTGCGCTTACATAGCGACAAGCATAAAAATGCTGAACAACACAGCCAGAATACGTGGAAAAAACATATCTTTACTACACTGCAACATTAGAAGTCTGCATAAAAACTATGACTCACTCGCTGCCTTTCTTTCTCACCAGAAAATGCGATATGATGTCATAGCAATTTCAGAAACGTGGCTTAAAGGAGACGAATCTCTGAATCTACCTGGTTATAAATTTGTGTCCTTGCCAAGAGCGGCTGGTTCTAGAGGCGGTGGTGTAGCTTTTTACCTGTCATCGGAAATCACTTACAAAAAATTACTGGACATTACAGAGACCAGTATGGGTAACTACGAAATGCTCTTTATAGAACTAGGGAACAACATGGTTATTGGTGTCATGTACCGTCCACCCATGTCTAGAACTCAGCCATTTTTGGACAAACTAGAAGAGGCACTGTACAGCCTCACAAATAAGGAAAAAAAGACGGGTATTTGTGGCGACGTTAACATAAACACAGCTGTTTCATCTAGTAGTGAATACGTAAATCTTTTGTCATCCTACGGCTTTCAAAACCATATAGCAAGTCCAACCAGAATAACGCCAACATCATCATCTACAATAGATCACATATTATCAAATTTGGATGTCAGCCCCTTGAAATTTGGTGTGATAAAATATAACATTACAGACCATTTCCCGACCTTTCTTATCGCTCCTAAAATAGCTGTACATCATTCCAAGGACAACACTCATATGTCACCTAGATGGGACTATGAGGCAACAAAAATTTCTATCCAAGAAAAAGACTTTTCAAGCATCGATTTTGATGACGCCAACAAAGCATATAATGCATTCAGCACGCTGCTTTCATCATGTTGCGTCCAAAAGCAATACAACTCTCGCAGAGCATGGCGCCTTCATTCACCTATTTGTCCTTGGATGAATGAAGAAATACTCTCCATAATCAGACTAAAAGAGCATTGGCATACTAAGTTGATGAAAAATCCAAACAACAATTATTACAAGGAAAAGTACAGAAGCATACGGAATATGTCACTTTCTATGATGCGGAGGCGAAAAAAACAGTATTATAGCAACCTGGTTAAGAAAGCCCAAGGTAACTCAAAAGAAATATGGCGGATAATCGCTTCCATTACTAGATCCCTCGAGAAATGTAGTATTTTGCCATAGCTCAGTGCCTTCAACTCTGACCTAGCATGTCTTGCTTCAACGTTCAACCATTTTTTTCTTAACATAGGTAATAGTATAGCTGCCACCTTGCAAATCAACTCTTGTACTGTTTTGCCAACTCCGTGCTCTAGTACTTTTGCTTACACAGAGATAACAGCTGCCGAAATTGTTGCTGTCGTCCGCCAGATGTCGCCTAATAAAGCTATGGGTCATGACGACATATCAGTGAACATCATTAAGGACAACATTCATATTTTGTGCCTTCCACTGGAAAAAATATTTAATCAGGCTTTTTTTATCGGGTATCTATCCTGAAACGCTCAAGATTGGGAGAGTTGTACCGATCTACAAAAACGACAATTCCAATGATGTAGAAAATTACCGCCCAATCACCATACTGAGTTGCATTAATACGCTCTTCGAAAAACTAATAGCTAAGAGAATACAGGATTTTGTTGAAAAATATGGCATCTTAGCCAGAGAACAGCATGGTTTCCGCAGAGGTCATTCTACAGGCACAGCAGTACATTCAGCAACAGAAATAATTACCCGGGCTTTAAATTCAAACAAGATTATTATAGGCATATTCCTTGACATTAGAAAAGCATTCGACACTGTTAAACATGACATTTTGTTACAGAAACTTGAAAGTTATGGATTTCGAGGACCAGCCAGCAATTTTTTCCGTAGCTACCTAACTAACCGCATGCAATTCGTGCAAATCTCAGATCAAAGATCTTCAATGGGGGAAGTTAGGACAGGAGTTCCGCAAGGGTCAGTACTTGGCCCCCTGCTTTTTTCCCTCTTTATAAATGATTTTCCTCGTTTCATTGAGCATGGACAAGCAGTCATGTACGCAGATGACACAGCTCTACTAATACCTCATCATTCGGCAGAAAAGGCTGAATCACTTGCAAATGATAGCCTCTAAAAAGCAGCAAATTGGTTTAGCACTAACAAACTAGCGCTAAATGTTAAAAAAACAAAGTTCATTGCTTTCACCTCCCGTCGTAAATCTACCCCCGTAGAATGTAGTCTGCATCTCGATGGATTACCAATTGAACGTGTTCAAAGCTACAAATATTTAGGAGTAACTCTTGATGAGAATCTACACTGGGCACCTCATACAGAAAACTTATGCAAAAAGTTAACCTCTGGGTGCTATGCACTAATTAAAGCACAAAAACATTTTGACCAGAACACACTACGAATGATATATTTCAGCGTTTTCCATAACAATTTAATATACTGCATTGAATCCTGGGGTTTCACCTTCGCATCTTACTTAGCAAAAGTTAGCACTCTCCAGAAAAGGGCTGTCAGAATAATATCATATGCACCGAGAGCAATACCATCCAAACCTCTTTTTGATGAATTAAGCATAATGCCCTTCACCAATGTACGTGAGTACAAAACGGCCATTTTAGTCCGCCAGATAATTAGCACGAACTCTCCACATCCTTCTTCCATATTCATCTCTCCCAAACGTGACACTAGGCAGGCACAGCACAATAATTTTAATTTACCCATAGCTCACAACATATACGGGCGGCGCTCAATTTCTTTTATCGGGGCTAAAATATGGAATACCGTGCCGTGTTACATGAAATACACGTCCAACTTTGTTTCTAAACTAAAACGCCACTACCTTAACAAGCAATCTGATGCACCAAGCTAAACACGTGTTGTTGCTCATAGCAATGCTCCATATAGTGATTGTTTAACTCTGACAATGTTTGTAATGGATCCATCACTAGCCATAGCGGCTAAGGATCCTGATGACTACACAGCATTTTGTGTATCAATTTCTGCGTGAACAAACGTTCTGATTCTGAAACGTTCTGATTCTCTAAGCCGCTCATTTAAACAGTGGCCCGCTTGGCCGACGTAAATGTTTCCGCACGATGACGATATGCAGTAGACAACTTGCGCTGCACAGGCGACGCACTCTCAAGCGTTGTTTATAGTGCACTGTGGTTTTATCTTTTTTTTTTCTGACCAATGCTCCTGGACAAACTAACCAGTTTTCGGGGCCGAGAAACTTCGACACGGTGTTCGCAACCTTCTTAATGTTGCTCGAAAGTGTGTGCACGTAAGACATAACCTTATTCTTTTTTCTTTTTTTCTGCCTGCTCTGTTTCTTTCGGTTTTACTGTCTCCAGGAGCTTCACACAGACCCCTTTGATAACATGTATTGGGAAACCTGCTTCTTTTAGTCGTGGTTGTTTGTGCAGAAAACTATCTTTCACCGTGTGGAAGCGACTCTTCTGCAGCGCGTTCGTCATACATAATGTAGCTATATCCCTTTTCGTTAGTCTTTAGTGGCAGGAGTTGTATGGCAGCAAGGATTTCTATGTTCGTGGAGCATAGGTCTAGCAATGACTTGAAGCGCCTGCGACGAAAGGAAGACAAAACGTATATGCATTGTTCGTAGCGTCTTGGGACTCGTCTTCATGGGTGGAGTCCCTAGTCCAGGACTCCTGCGGCGGCTGCGAAGGCTGGACCCGTTCGATCAGCGAAAGCCGATCTCCGGGTTCCCAGCTGGACAGTGCCACCTCCCATTTCTTAGGCATGGCATTATGTATGACTGTGACTGCAAGGTTTTTTTGACATTCCCATGTGGCGTGGTATAGCGTGGCTGTCTCTCCGCACCATGGGCATGCGGGCCTGTATGTCCTTCGGCGAAATTCTTTGAAAAGGACTGAAGCATTACCTAGCACCCTATGCTGCAGCTAGGCCATGAGCTGGCTGGCAACGTACGCCACATCGCAGGCAAATCACCTTCACAGGAGAGGATGACCTGTAGTTCAGAAGGAGCTTACTTGCCTTCTGTGGGGCCAGCTCAACAGAAGGGACACGGGGCAGAACAAGAACCTGTTCCTCCCCATTCTCGACTACTTTCAGGCTGAGGAATTAACTCTACTGCAGTTCGATATG
The DNA here is from genome assembly GCF_052857255.1 of Amblyomma americanum. NCBI lineage: Eukaryota > Metazoa > Arthropoda > Arachnida > Ixodida > Ixodidae > Amblyomma > Amblyomma americanum. Next base: position 59,083,396 of record NC_135501.1, read on the forward strand.
GATGGAAGCTTCATTGTTATGCCAAAAGATGTCATTAATGGAAAAGTGCTGGTCGCTGTAGACAACAGTTTTACTATATCCAAGACAAGGACAGCAAGAGTGAAAGGAAAAGGAATGAATATTCTCTACACGTAAAACCTTGACAGGCTTGAAAGGTGGTCAGTTCTTGTAAAGGCTACAAGCTAAGAGCGTTCTCCATACAGAAAACGCACAAAATTTATATCCCGCTGAGAACTATCATCACAGAGCGTGGATCGTTGGAAAAAATTGTCGCAGAGTTCATAAAAACAGTTTTCTGGCCTGGAACATTGTGATCCATTTTCATTTAAAAGTTCATTGAATTTAACAGTGGCTCTAAAGCAAGGAATTGAAAATGCAAGTTTGGCTGCTCTTATAGACATCCAGGAGCTTTGCTACTCGGTGTCCCGTGGTGAGCTACTTCAGGCAGCACGCCACCTAATCGACGAATCTGGTGCGGTTCAGTTCTGGAACATGTGCGGATGCTCTGTAGGTGATTTTTTTATAACTTTGCACGGCCTACCTATCTTAGACGTTCGTGCACTTTAATGCTGACGTGTATGCCCAGAAGAATGGAATGTGCATAGAGTGTTGTGTTGCGCTAAATTTAACTAGCATTTATTAATGCGAATGGCTTAGAGGGCTATGTTGACGCTGTAAATATCCACAAAATGTGTCGCCGGAAGTTGGTTCCCTGTAACGTCATGAGTCATGTAAGTGATGAGGCAAGAGAGCAAAAATAAGAAGAAATGGGATATAGAAAGGAATAGAACCCTGACCGCCAGCGTGCGAGATGTGACAGGATGGCGGAAAATTTAGGGACAGAAGAGAGGAGGAAGAATGATGGAAAGAGACACGCGGCGCGAGACCGCGTCCGCCGAAGCGACGACGCTGGTATGGGCAACCGATATCGCAGGTGCAGTCGAATTCCCAGCGATGTCATTAATGGTTGACCTCATTGTGGTGGCAGTGTTCCCGAATACATCCACTAAAATTTTAAGCTACCATTCGCCGCACAGCATTCTGGGTGATATCAGACCATTTCTCTTTGTATATATCTTACATGTTTTAGTAAAGTTGGGGGCTAGCTTGCGACAGGGATTCGGACCGATGACATTTGCACCTTGAATTTCTGAGACTGTTTTTTTCTTTAAGGTGCGGCTGATGTGTCCACCGAGATGTCGAGATAACAAGTTGGAGCCTAACTTGCGACAGCGTATACACCTTCAGTTGCATGCTTTAAGGCGTGGCTGAGGTGTCTACCGAGATGACGAGATTTGAGAGCTACTGCGCCCTGTCCTTTCCTCAGAAACCATTCTTTTTCTCAAAACATACTTTTTCGCATTCCTACACGGAAGCAGACTTAACTCAACGAGGCAGGCAGGTTCTTGCTACCTCTTCCACGCTCCTCCCGACGAAGCCAGATCACCACGGAATAAAGAATTTATTTACATTATTTACACATTTGAGCCAACTTTGCTGCCATCAGGATGCGGCCTCTCGTCTCGGCATTAACCATCCGTCTCTCCCGTTCTTCTCGGTCGTCTCTTCCCGGTCCTCCTTTCCAGCTTGCTTCTCTCTCTCTTCCTTGCTTCCCCGTCGTTCCCTTCGGTCGGCTTCTTGTGAAGGCATCTTGACTGGTTCCCGGAATCCGACGACCGTTACAGAGGCGCCGCCTCTCCCAGACGCAGACTTCGGTTTTATCGGATGATGCTCCCGTAACTGCTGTTCGGGGGGTGTCTCTCATTCGTCGCCGCTGAGCGGCAAGCACACACATAGAAACACAACGCGCCGGCCGTTTCTTCTAACTACGTTCCTATGCGCTAAGGCCGCGTGCCCGACTGAACGTCTTGCTGGGCAAGTTAACAGTTCATATTTAGTTTCAGGCGCGAAAAAGGCACAACACAAGGCAGAAAGACGGTACGGAGCGCCACTCAAAAACTGATTTATTCGAAGGCAACACGCACGGATATATATCGTCTTACATGCAAGGAATACTGTCATCTTCAAAGTTGTTATGATAGCGAACGGGTGAAAAATTGTTCTCTGCCTTAACAACGATATGGGCGTGTCGCTGACACACATACTTACTTTCGTTGCAATTAAAAAATCTTCGATTAATTCCCTAGCTTTTGTGTCTTTGCTTTTTGAGAGAATTCGCACACCGAAAAAACATCGCTCACAAGAGAGGGACGGGCAAAACCTTATATGCATAGGCATATTTGGGCTCCTTTATCTTGCTCAACGCTTCTTTCGTGTTTCCTGATATGGTCGTTAACGCAACGCGCAGTTTGGCCTATATAGGAGCGGCCGCACGAAAGGGGAATTTCGCAGACTCCATCAGCGCACTTCATGAGTGATCGCCATTGTTTGGTGCCACACATCCGCTCTTCTTTGCGTCCTCTTTCAATACGAGAGAAAAAGCTTTCGAGCTTTTGATGGGCTGAAAGGCAAGCGGCACACCATGCCTGCTCGCGACGTTTTTCAAGTTCTGGGCTAACTTGTGCCCGTGGGGCACCACCACCGGTCGCACCACCTCTTCTCGACGGCAATATTGCCCAGCTCTCGCAGTCTTTCTCTTCATCTTCTTTAGGAGGCTTTCAGCGACCGTCGTTACGAGCGAACCAGGGGACCCAGCTGAAGACAGCCTGGAAAATTGGTTTTGAAAACTTAGGTGCATCTTGTGAGAGCATGATTTTCTGGGGCTGATTCGATGCTAATGGAAGGTATCATTCCTTTTATTAGTTTGAAATGAGCATTGATATGGCAGAAGCCCCGTCTTTGTGCGTGGAGCATGGGCCCAACAAACCTGCTCCTCACAAAACTCGACACTAAGATCTAAAAACTGTAAAACAATACCTTCAGGTGCTTCACATGTGAAACGTAAGCCATTTCCATGTTGCCGAAATAAGGATAAAATATCGCGCGCACTTTCTTCGAAGGTCAAATTTCCGTCCTTAGTAAAAATGAATAAAAAATCATCCACATATCACAACAATTTAAAAACGTTGCTAGGTGGTGTTGTGCTCGCGCTTCCTTCCTGCTGTCGAGTTCGGCGAATTTGGACATGGGGATGATTCCCTGAGGACCACCGCGAGGGTAGGTGAGGCCTCTGAGGGAGACGCGGCTGCAGGAATGCCGGCAGCAGCGACGATAATAGCGTCCCCGCGTGTTCGAACAGGCCATCGGATGCAGCGACGATATTAGCGTTCCCACGTGTTCGAACAGGTAATCGGGTGCAGCGACGATAATAGCGTCCCCACGTGTTCGTTCCGGTCATCAGACGACGAAGTACAAGATCGGTGTGGTCCCCTTCAGTCAAGCTGGGGTTGAACAATTACCCTAGTGCCGCGCCTTCAACAGAGGTTCCGCGTTCCGGTCATCAGTAAAAGATCTTTCAACCCCTGCTGGGAGACAGCCCGCATTCCTGTGTCACGCAGGCGCCTTCCGGGTCCACATGGGCGCGGTCCGGACACACGTGCGCGCCCACATGGAGGCCACGTGGACGACAACGTGACCGGGTCCTGTTCCCTTTCCCTCGACCGAGCTGCGAGAGAACATCAGGTGCCGTGGGTGGTACCATCAGTGTCATCGCGTGAGTGGACATTTCTTCGAACTGTATTCCCCAGCAAGGGATGTGGGGAATTGTCACCACTTCGCGCACTTTTGCGTGCGCTCCCAGACACCCTTAGACCGGGGGGGGGGGGGGGGGGGGGGGGGGAGGTAGCGGCCTCGGTCACAGAGGAGACGCCCTCGACTCGGCGTGGCAAACTCAGCTGGAAACCACCTACCAAGTGACATGGGGTTGGTCGTTTGGTGCACAGCTTTCGCCGGACGCAAGCCAGAGAATGGGTCGGAGCCAAAGGTTCACAAAACAAAACAAAGTTTATACAGCGAAGATACATGTTGAAACATGTAGGACAACATATGGATTACAAATGTTAAAAAACCGGTTACCAAGGCTTTTAAATACGTTGCATAAGAAAAACATACAACCCGAAAATATTACTTTCAAGAAACTTCACCACTACTTTACGAACTAAAAATAAGAACAACAAAAGAGTCTCACAATATACTATCTCAAAGCGTCACTTTCATTTTGCTATGTTGTCTATATATCTCCGGCGATGGGATTTGTTGAAAGTGTGTGCCCTCTTGTTGCAGTCAGGTTTTCGTGGAAACTTCCTTTTTTCAATGTATAGCTTTTGTTTGCGGTTTCACACTTTCATGCATTTTGTCTTGCGGTTGCTGACCGCTACCTGTAGTTGCCAGTGTGGGGGCCTGCGGCCTTGTCAAGCTGCCTTAATGACAGCTTTTTCTGCTGGCCTCCGGCATCATGTACGTGTGATGCAAATAAAGTTATTATTATTATTATTATTATTATTATAATTATTATTATTATTATTATTATTATTATTATTATTATTATTATTATTATTATTATTATTATTATTATTATTATTATTATTATACGATACAAAGGATTGCACTATCATTTGTACGAGAACATGCAATGTGATTAACCAATACCACGCAACACGTGCAAGGTAACACTTGAGAGAGATAACAATTCAACAAAATCTTTGCATCTAAAGTGCACTAACACATTGAGAGACAAATAAACAAAACACAATTTGTTCACCGGGCATTGCGACAGTCCGACGACTTCAGGAGCACGATGGGCCGATCCGCAGACTGGCGCACGTTGTCTCGCTGGTCCAGGCTGGGAGAGTGGATTCTCCCGGGAGTCGAGCGGGCGCGCTTCTCGGAAGCTTGAACGGCGGCTCGGGCTAACAGACAGCGGTTGCAGCCCCTCATTTATAAGCGCGGACCGCGTCTGTTTTTCCTTCGCGCCAGGGCAGGCGCGCACATACACGCAGCTTCAACCGCACAAACTCCTCCTTTTTGCGCCGGGCGCGCGACCCCATTGGTCGAGCGCAGAAACCACCTTCTAGAAGAATCTAGGTCATTCGCAGCACGCTGAGTAATCGATGCGGGAGTGAAGGCAGGAGGGTATCACTTTGGCGCCGTCAAGGTTACGACCTTGCCGTCGACAAGAAGCAAAAACTTCTCCAACATTCGAGAAAAATTGACGCCGCGCGCGGCCATGCCCCCCCCCCCCCCCCCCCCCCCCCCCCCCCCCCGCGCGCCGCGCCGGCGAGCTGAGTGGAAACTCACGCCACCCCTGAGGTTCCTTCCCCGATGTTTTCTTGTTTTATTTTACCGCGCGCGTGCGCGATTGCTTACGCGCAGCGCCGGTTTATTTCGAACAAGCGCCGAATTTTGTGACAGGAATACGAAGAGCATTTAACGAGCTGCTGGTTTGGTACCAGAGGAGAGCCCCCCTCTTGAGATACCCTTTGCTGGGAGAGACTCCCGACTGCTAAGAAGCTCTCTTTGCTGAGAAGCACTCTCAGTTGCCCGTACTTGTACGTTATGTAAATACTCTTTGTATAAAGTTTTCCAAGTTTTCTTCCTCCGATCGTCCTCGTCTCTTCTCCGGCCCAGTCACGCTACCTGAGTTCCAACTACTGGTGGCAGGTGTGGGATTCTGCTATCTGAATCCCAACAGTGGTAAAACGTGGTGTAAAACTTTATCCATTTGTGAAGGAAAAATAACGAAACAGGCGCGACACAGGAGCATAGAGATATGCCAGCTTTCTGCAGAAAACACTGCTCGTCACATGTTACAAAGGGGGATTGTAAGTAAAACTGTAAAAGGGTTAAAAAATCATCGATGGATACACCCAGAGTATTTTGAAAAGATATAGGTTCTTTACTTTCAATGCGCTCTCTGACTGCAGTGAAGAAGGCTTCTTGGGAACAGAATAAAATAAATCCACATCTACCGAAAAGGCGCGTCACAATTCACAATGCAATTTTAAGAATTCACAAACTTCATCGTATTTTTTGCTAAGAAACGGGTCTTCCACATCACGCTTACCCAAATTTTCAAACAAGAATCGGCTAAGCGAGTTCTGCCAAGACCCTTTTTCAGTAACAACAGTTATACAGGGCAATTCTTTCTTGTGCGTTTTTACCAAATAGAACACTTTCAATGCATTATTCTTGCATTTGGCAATCTGTTTACCAAGGCGGACTAAACCTATAGCTGCTCACAGATAGCAACAGCCCTGTTCTTAACTATCGTAGCTTTCACATTGATATCGTAAAATTGTTTTCAATTGCCCGGGCTGCTCTTTCCTAAAATTAACTTCATATAAAACTACACATTCACCTTTCTGATCTGCTTATAAACGCCCTAGGTTATTTCCCATAAAGAAAGACAATGACTAGGGGTGAAGTTCCCTTATGACAAACAGGTACCCGGTTGCAGGATCTGAGAAGGCAGTCAACGCCCTCAAGTAGGCACTTTTCATGCTCCTCTGAATTAGCCTTACTGGCGATTCGACGATTGATGGCAATCAGTTCTTGCGGCGACACTTGTGAATCAAGTCCATACTTGGGTCCCTTCCGAAGAACTGATGACATTTTCTCAGGCAGGCGAATGTCCCGCACAACCCCTGATCCCCCCACAGTTATTCTTCGTGCATTTAACGCTGCGTTGACGAGGGAATCGGGGAACATGACAGAAATGTTCAGCAATATAAATAAGGCTCAGATATTCTTGAAGATATCAAATCTTGCCCGTGATGCTCTTTGAGCCATGTTTTTCCGGTGTGCGATTTTTCCCAAAAAGCAGAGATACCAAAGCTAGGGAATTAATCGGAGCTTTTTGTATTCAAACGAAAGTAACCATGTGGTTCAGCGACACGTACATATCGTTGTTAAGACTGATAACAATGTTTTCACCCTTTCGCTATCATATCAACTTTCAAGATGATAGTAATCCTTGCATATAAGACGGCATATATTTGTGCATGTTGCCTTCGAATAAATCAGTTGTGAGTGGCGCTCCTCCCGCATTTCTGCCTTGTGTTGTTTGCTTTTTCGCGCCTGCAACCAAAGATGAAGCAGACTTAGATGCCTTCAGATTTTTTTCGCTCTTTTTCACTTCTTGATTGAATTTGAACTTCAACTTGAAGATTGAATTTGACCCGTGTGACTGAAGTCCTATGGTATGTGGATGACTTTTTAGTACTTTTCATTGTTTAACCCAATGGCAATGTGCACAATGCAGCCGATGATATTTTAGACTGTTTTAGATCATGCTATAACTTGCTTAGTTTTACTCATGAATTATCAGACCGCAAGGCCATGAGCTTTTTAGACCTCCCTTTAACCTTTTTTGGCGACTGTAACCTTGCTGGACCTACGCCCCAGGAACAAAGAAAACCTTGGTGCCATGCAGCACCTGTCACTCAAAGCTAAATAAAAAGTGCAGAGCTATTTTATGTCTGAAGAACGCGGTGCAGAAATGTTGCTTCCACATTGTGCAATATATCATCCTCCACCGAAAGTAACAGCTAAAAAGAAGCAAGGTTCGCCATGCATGTTACAAAAAAGTTATCTGCAAAGATCCTGAAGACAGCGAAACCGAAAGTTTATTACAGCTCCGAAGAAAGCTGCTACCCTACATCAAAGAGGCTAGCATGTCAGGTTCTCATGTCAGATATCAGGTGTACCCGGTGCTCACAACCAGCTAAAGATGTGAGAATTGTGCCGGTTGGCGAGTTGTGCGTCTTAAATTTGTTCATCGCGGCGGGACGAAGCAGATTGGAAGGATTTTAGCAACACTTGTTTTTGGGCTATTTGGTAAGCAATGAACTTATAAGGACCAGCGCAAAAGGACAAAGAACAGTAATGAAGGCGGACGACATGGACAGAGGCGCTGAGCGTTCAACTTGATTTCGGAAGAAACTAGTGCACTGCATTTATATCATTTCCTCTCAGAGACCACGAGTCATTGTCATATCTAAATTGTCTTGCTCTGCTTGTGGGTCATGGTTCCTGACAGGAAACTGTATAAATACGTCGCACAGGTTTCTTCCGAACAGTTCAGCATTTCTGTCCGTGTCTTTCTCCTTCATTCTTGTCCGTTATCCCTCTTCTCTGGTTCTTACGGGATTGGAATGGGACTACAGGGACGTTACTTTTCAGCAGACGGCTTTTAATAGGCTATGAAGAATATTGTGCACAAGGGTAACAAATAACCAGAACAGAAAGAGTGCATGCACAACAAATTATTGTTAATGTTTCTTTTTTGTTTGCTTGCTTGTTTTAGTTTAGATGAGCCGTCGCGGTGGCTAAGTGGTTATGGCGTTAGGCTGCTGACCCGAAGGAGGCGGGTTCGATCCCGGACGCAGCGGTCGAATATCGATAGAGACGAAATCCTAGAGGCCCGTGTACTGTGCGATGTCAGCGCACGTTAAAGAACCCCAGGTGGTCGAAATTTCCGGGGCGCTCCACCACGGCGTCGCTCGTAGTCTGAGTAGCTTTGTGAAGTTAAACCCCAATAAAAGAAAACAGAAGAACCTTGGATGAATAGCAGGTATCTAAGCTAAATGTCACCAAGAATTGCTTTTAAAGACGTTTAGTGCTCCAGACTACTGAAAGCAAGTGAGTGGTGTTGGCAGTCGTGTGGCTTAGTGTGCAGTATTTTTTTCGTCCTGCAAATATAGTTAAATAATAAATACTAATTGGTCATTTATTTAATTATCACCCTCAATGAAGAAGTGTCTGACCGGAACATCACCCTAAAGTGCTCGCAAGAACGTACTGCTGGCATAGATTTGTTTACCAGCCTAAAAAGGAAGCCCGCCAAAGGGTTAGCAGGTTTCAGCGGATATCTTGCTGCCGCTCCAAACGCTAAGCTGCGATGGAGATGGTCGGAATAAGTACTCAACGAGCTCATCTTGGAACACTGAAATAGCCCCGCTCATGTTTTGACAGCTTTTGTATTCCGCGAGCTTTTATTTCATGCCAGTATAAAAATCTGTGGTACGATTTCTTTGTTGAAAACACTTAATACTGCTCTACAACACGATCTACAACTGCCGAATTGGCTCTTGTTACCAAAAGCGAATTTTAAGATGTTAGATAATTATTTCAGGATATTAGTCTAGCGTAGAATATTGCCTACCTTTTAAAAAGTGGCAGCAATATTTGAGACACCTTGTATAATAAGCAATGCTTTCTCATTAAGTCGCCATTCGAAAGACGGCTAGCGTTACTCCTATTCGTCATCAGTCCACCCTGCACAAACATTAGAGACTTAAAAAGTGGGATTTCATCATCATATAAAAATCGCCAAAAAATATAACACCATGTAACTTTCGTAATATTGCCATGCTGCTAGACAGACGCGGAATGGGAGGATAATTCATTTCATAAAAATTTTGACGCCTAATTTTCAAAACTAAATATATAAACCATCATTTGGTGGGTTTTCTGCTTCCGTCCTGGATAGCTTTCATCATTTATGCGGACCACATGCTCGAAATCTTTTATGCAAGCATTTTCGTCAACCATTCCATCGCCTAATGTGTAGGGTAGCCGGAGTCGAAGGATTGTTTACTGTGCCCAAGTTCAAAAAAGTAACTGCTACCTGCACGCCTCCCCGAAGGCTTGCTCGTTGAATTCAGCAGTGTCATTCCACTGCAGTTGTGGCCTGTGGAAGACCATAGAGTACGCCATGTAGCAACGGGCAACTCCATGTTCAGTACATTCTGTCAGCTGGGGATGGTCTTCAATATCTGCAACAATTTTGTCACAGGAACAGCAATATAGGCCGCGACATATTTAATGTGGACACATGCAGGAGTGTGCGCGTTAGCGTGTGTGTGTGCGCGCGTATGCATGCGTACACACCCTTAGGTTGAAAGGTTTATTCTGTTTTCTTTCTTAATTTGCACATTCCGCGTTTGGCACGGGCCAAATTTGGCATATAAAATTTCTTTTTCATTTATTTATTTTTTAACATACTGTTAGTCCCACTGGGACATTGCAGGAGTGAATTATAAGCAACGCAATACAAATTAACAGACAGTAATGCAAAGGCCAGCGATAAGGTTTAAAGAAACAAGATATTGAGGTATCATAAACGCTCACATCAAGTGCGGCATATTTGACGGAAGATAGTCGGCAACTCTGGTCTTCAAAGCATGCGTTCAAACATATCCCAAGCACCACAGTTAATTGGCCTAACATTGGAGCCGTATTGCCAAAGTCCGGCTCAACAAAGGACAAAGATGGAACCATCCTGTTGCATTCCTTCATACTGTAATACAGCAGGTACACATCGAGCGGACAACAAAACGAAACCAATGCAGACTGAACACGATCATAAGGTCTAGCTTGTTGACAGGACTTATGAGGCTGAGACCTCAGCGAATCTTCCAAGTAATCCTGCGCAGTTATAGATTTACCTAGGCCATTCCATGATAATCAAAGCGTTTTTACAAGAAAGAAAAATGTTGAATATCCTTATGGGTTGTACAGCCCTATTTTGCGTCGGTTTGAACTTTGCACGGGTGTTAGGTCCATCTTGCACAACTTATTTATGCCCATTGCCGATGCCGGTTACAGAGAGAAACGTGAGAGGCCGTTCGTCTGGCGGATATCGCTGTCTGTCTATCACACTGAAAGATCATCATCTGAAAGACAAGAATATTGACGAATGGTGAGGAATATTATGCGCGCACATAAAACGCGCCATTTCTTGGAAAGAAAACAGTTATAAAAATAGAAATCTAGCTGCAAACAAGGAATTCACGATATTTTTGCTGTTAAGCTATCTTCATCTGTGCGCTGTTAGAATAAAAAATGTTGTTAGATGTCTGATAGAATCAAAAATTGTTTATGCCGCCGCGGAGGATAAGCGGTTATGGTGCACGGCAGCATACCTGAAATGCCTGGGCCGCGGTTATCGTATTTTTATAGAGGGGAAACGCAAGAGATCCGTGTACTGTGCGATGCAAGTGCACGTTAAAGAATCCCAGGAGGCCGAAATTTTCCGGAGTCCACTCTTACGGCATCCCGCGATGCCTGTGTCACTTGGGGACGTAAACCCCACAAACCGAAAAAACTGTATGTTCTCTTTAAAATAGTGGAGTGTACAGCCATCGTCTAAAGTTCAGAGCTCGTTTGGTTTCCTTCTGGGCTATGCTCTGTGGCTTGTTACGCAGCAACAGCATTCCATATCTCTTGGAAGTGAATGTCACTCTCATTGTCTTCCCTCGGAAAAAATAGTACCCCTATGCATAAAAGAGCCAAGATTTAAGGCTTAGAAGTATATTCCTACTTCTCGTACGTAGAAATCGCAAAACTTTGAACGCGCATACCGACTAGATAACACCGTCTGTACACAGATCACCACCAGGAAAAGGCATGCTCTGGTTAGGCCCACTGAGAGATTCTCAGTAACTACTCAAAGATGGCACACTACTTCCCTTCCACTCCACCAAAAAAATGGATAACAGTATGCACACGCTCCACAGAAGTTTTCCATCAACTCAGCAATCTGCATCTTAACAATTGGTTTTCCCACGTGCGCCGCGCTTTTCTGAAGGCTGCCCGAATTTCCTTTGCACCCAGAAGTGTTTGTAGTAAGGTGCCTAGGACCGCACAGAGTACCTGGGAATGAGCTCGCTCACGAAGTTGCCATCAGTGCTGCATTCAATCCCCCGAAAGTAACTTTCGAACTCATCCACCTGTACTTCCGGTGCATATTTATATTGATCCAGGCTCCAAACGACGCCTCCTTTAACCTAATTGCAAGCTCCCGTTCGAGAGGGCATGCCATCGATCCTCGACACGACCCCACCCATGATAGGTCCAGCAACCTAGGTTGCCTTCAACAGGCTACAAGCGTTAACTGCACTAACAGAGGACCTCATTTACAAAGAGGGATGTCATTTCCGCACCCTTCAGCACCTTCTAAAGGACCAAACTAATCCTGAACCACAGCCCGCCCAATGCTTCCGGTGCCGTCAGAGCGGAGCGGATGTCGAATTGATCTTCGCCACAGATCAGACACGCACACCGACCAACCTGTAGCACTTCGTATCGCAATAGGAGCTCCATCTACTGACATGAGTGCCATATGTGCGTATGTGCGCCACAATGAATGAGGTGTGAGACCGGATGCGACAATTCTCCGCCTATAATGGCGGTGCGCCTCAACAGAACTGTCCTAATTACGACCACTAAACCATTTACCCCTTCCGCTCCTGAAATTCATAAAGGACTCGGGGTTGAGTTCCTGACAGCTGTAGGCTTTAAGTGTGCGCCGTCTGTCCCCTTGTCATAGTGGTCGATGGAGAGTGAAAAAGTCAATTCGCTGCCGCTCTTTCTTACCTTCTTCTCCCCTATGTTCCCCTCCTCATGTGTAGGGTAGCTATACGGAGTATCGTCTGGTTAACCTCCCTGCTTTTCCATGCTTCAGTTTCTCTCTTGTACCCCTTCCCCTTTTCATTCATTCATTCATTCATTCATTCATTCATTCATTCATTCATTCATTCATTCATTCATTCATTCATTCATTCATTATCTCTCTCTTCTCTTTACGGTAACCTTCCTCATACTTGACGCTCTTTCAATCTAGGACATGCACGCACTCAACAGCCTCTCATTTTGACTTCCGGGTGGTTGCCGTATTATCTGCCCCTCAGTTGTCACTACTATGAAAACCTCGACACTCAGACAAAGAAAATGCAATTAAAATCTACGCTGTGAAATTCAGCCACGAGGAGAATTCGACAAAGCACCAGCGTCAACAGAGCAGCTGGATTTGCCGACGTCGTAGCTTGGACCACACTGCACTTGTCGCTATCGCGTTTTATGAGGCGTCCTCTAATGTCCTACACTTTCCTACCTCTTACTGCCTATTCTCGGAGAAGAGATAGGCTACAAGTTTTTTTTTCAAGTACTCACTGTTTTCAGAAGCGAAGACACCGTGGAACCTTAGCACAAACGTAGCAGTGAATGCTAACGCTCCTAAAGCAACCAAGCATGGCATTGGCATGCTTGTCTAGTGAACGGACCAGTGTCCACTGCCTTCGACACTAAAAAGTACGCACTGCGCGGCACCATAGCTAGAATAACACAGTACGCGTAGGATCTTTGTGCACCTCCAAGCCTGATCGCTTTATCGTTAACGCCACACGCCGCTTCCCGCTGACGCCCCCATCCGCTTGCCAGAGTGTGCTAATTGCACTTCAGCGGATGCCTGGCTCCGCAAAGCAGCAAGCACCAGTTACCGGTCATAGAACTCCACGTGCTAACTGTGCGTCAGTGTTGAAGGGGCCGGCTTCCTTATACAGTTATGCCCATATTTTAAAACAAAAGAAGCCACCAAAGTGAGTGAGAATATGTACACAAAAAGAGCACAAACTACCCATGACGATGTTAGAACTGAGCTTGCTTTAATCACTGAAAGAAAAAACTCTGTACCCGAGCCAGGGCTCTGCGTAGATTTAAATGCATAGAAGCAGTAAAAAACTCATGTCTCAAACAATATTACAATGAAATTCAATTATACAGTGTTTACTTTTGCTATGATCTACTATGATCTCTGTTATCCTTTTATCCTTTTATCTGAGTTTTTGAGATCAACGCAGCCAGTCATACCAAGCCACCTATCGAAGCTGGACGCAACCTTTCAAGCCCACGTCAGCTACCTCTCCTCAATGCTCAACACCGCAGCATTCCTTTCTGCTGAGCTGCCTTTTTATTTGCGCAGTTTTGCATGACAGTCGGTTAATCATCTTTAGCGGCCATCATGTCTATAAAACATTCACCCTCCCCATCCTAACACCCTTCCCACTTCACGCCCACCTCCCCCCTCACCAGGCCTACCTCCTCGGAGTGAAGGCCTGAGTTGAACCCCACCATTGATACACGCTTTGCCGAGACGAAGGCCAGCCCTCTGGTCGAATCGTTGACAAGCACCCTGAGGCTTTCCCCTCTATTGTTCACATTGAGCGGCGCCTTTTTATCGTTTATAGTCTAGAAGCTACAGCCAAAGGATAATGATATTTTAGATCAGTTACAATTCATATAAGACAGGCCTTCGGCTCCAGAACATTAAGTGGCTGCAGGCGCTTAAGACGGCGACGAACGCTGAACGCTCGGATACTCGAAGTGGGACTCTGCGTTCGGGGAGCTAGGACGTTCGAGTGTGTGTGGGCATGAGGGCTCTTCAGGTCTTCTCTTCAGAAGTTCTCCGAAGGTCGACCGACGCGGACTCCCTTCTTTCTTCTTCGTTGAGGCCGTTCCACGTGTTGGGGTTTTGGCCAGGTGTTTTTTATTGTTGTACCGATATCTAGGAGCAATGTCTCCTTAGGCCTTGTGCAATGTATTTAGCTTCCATGGGTGGGGGTCCGGCTCCCTGGTTCGCCAGCCTGCCGGCCCAAAGCTTGCCCTTGGATTCTTTCAGTCGAAATGGCGTCAGTGACATCCCAGTAGCGCTTGTACCCTTTGGAGACGGGGCAATAAAATTGAAAAATTCTAAAATGATCCAGGAGAAGCTGAAGGCTGTTACCAGCCGCCGCCTAGAAATATCTAAAGTGCGCCCTTTCGGCCGTAGGGCATTCTGTTCCGATCCTCGGATGTGCAGTGCGTGTCAGAGTTGCTGCGCCTCACATCCTTCGCGTCATTTCCAGGAAAGCCTTTTATTCCAGAGCAACTTGCATGTTCAAAAGGGATCATCCTTGGCGTGGACCAATCGGCTTCTCCTCAGGAATTACTTGACGACTTTCAGGACGCCGATGTTGGCGTGTTATCAGTTTACCGCTGCTCCAGAGATGCTAATGGCTCCGGTGTGCTGACAGAGTCTGTGATTGCAACAATTGCAGCATCTTCATGCCCGTCTGAGCTAAAGGTTTGGCCCATAGTGTACCGAGTCGACCCGCTACATCCTCGACCGTTGCACTGCAAGAATTGCTGGCGCTTCGGTTATAGCAGCAAAGCTTGCAAATCTGCGACGCGTTGCCGAGTGTGCGGGGAAAACCATTCCGTAGACCACTGTGCATCTTAAAGTCCCATTTGTACTCTATGTGGCGACAGTCATTCGGCTGATGATGCTGGCTGTCCCAAGCGTTCAGAAGAACAGAATGTTCTGGACATCATTCAACAGAGGTGTTCTAGGGCGGATGCTTATGCACAACTAGACAGAAAGAAGCACTCTTATGCGGGCATGACAAAATTAGCTGGTTCTGAGGCAGAAGCGTTGCTGACAAAGTCCGTGGTGTCAGTGGTCGAGAAGGCGCTTGCAGGTGTTGTGGACCGTATGCTGACTAGATTCCCTGAAGCTCTGTCCCAGGTTATTGGAAATCAGGTTGCTCATACAACTGTTGACATTACTGTTCCATCAACCAGTTCTCATAGCCTCTCTGATGTCTCTCCCATGGCTCCTACGCCTGCTGAATCCTCGTCTGTGCGTGTACATGGTACCGGGGATACCAGCCTTTCTACCGTTTGCACTACGAACGTCGAGATGGGGAATCCTTCCCAGAAGCGTCGTGCTGCTTCCTCTCCTTCGAAGTCTGCCCTCCCAAGCAACCAAAGCAAGAAAGGTTCCCCCAGTATTCCACATAAATCTGATGTGTTAAAGGAGGCGGTACAGCCTCTTTGCTTTTCTTTCTTTATTTTTTCTTACACATTTGCCCAAGAGAGGGCTGAGACTAAAGGCTTGGTATCGCCTGACGAGGCCTCAGCCACCTTGCCATGGCAAAGAGGCAAAAAATTTATACATATATACATACATATAACAGTGCGGCTGGGCGGCACACAAACAATATCATTGGTCAAAACACAAACACATACACAGCATACAAGATGCACAAATATACATCTGTAAAAGGAAACGGCACTCAACCAGAAAATTGCACTACAAATGTAGAATGGGTACAACATAAAAATGATAAGAGTTATGATACATATTTAACATAATACACTAAATCAGAGATTTTTCCTCATTTTTCCCCTTTCCCCTTCCGCTTCAAGCACAGAAAGAAAATATGTCCATGAACAAATATCCGCACATATACGAACAGTGCAGGCATCGGAATTAAGAAAAATAGGAGATGGCAAAGGGAACATGATTAATTGCAAAAGAGACAAAACATCTATACACTACACCTCCACGGAAAAGATATTAGTGAGAAGAGTAGACAACATCACTGAACAAAAGAGCTCTCTTACAATCCTTTTTAAAGGCAGGGAAGGGTTTACTGTAATTAACGGGAATGTCTCTTCTATTGAGCGTTATGGTAACCTGAAAGGGTAGTGCTTGCCGGCCATAGTTTGTTCTAACTATTGGCATTCTTATTTTCGGATCTCTGATGCCGTACGGGCTTACACTCTCCGTAGGTACGTTATGCAGTCTGTTCTTATGTATCCATTGTAGCAGCTTGAAGCAGTATACCTGGTCTGCCGTCAGAATATTGTACTTACTAAAAAGTGGGTGAGTTCTTAGTTTCCGTTTATCCTCATAGTAAGTTTCGCATATCCGTAGCACTTTCTTCTGCAAATTAATTTGTTATAATTTGAGTCAGTTGTTGTGCCCCAAACTAGTATACTATAGCTTATTGTAGAGTAGAGCAGAGAACAATATAATGTCAGCTTCAACCAAGATGGAATTAAGTGTTCAATTCGGTAGAGGCAGCCTGTAAACCGTGATAATTCGGACTTAAGGCTATCTACGTGGGTGTTCCATGAGAGATCACCACTGAACCATACCCCCAAGAACTTTTGCTCGGTAACCTCCGCCAGCGGGTTGCCGTCGTACCTGATGTTGATGGGACTGTCATCTCGCATGCTTGTGTGTTTGAAAATTACGTATTTAGATTTTGCTATATTTAGGCTTATATGATTGGCTTGCAGCCACGTAGATAGATTTAGTAAGTTTTCGTTTACAGATTTTTCTAAGCATGCTTTTGTTGCTCCCGTAAAGAATATATTAGTGTCATCTGCGTACATGATTAATTGAGGAGATCCTGGTATCATAGTTATATCGTTCACGTATATACGAAATAGTATAGGCCCCAGAATGAATCCTTGAGGGACGCCGTGCTGTAACTCCATTTTACTAGACATACAGTTGTTTATAATTACATACTGGGACCTACCCTTCAGATATGTTTCAAGTAGTCTGAGCGCTACACCCCTAATCCCACAGATCTCTAGCTTCGTTAATAATATATCGTGTTGTACAGTATCAAACGCTTTCCTGAGATCAATAAATAGACCCAGTGTTAGGAGCTTTTTTTCTATGTTTTCAATAATTTTATCTTTTATATGCAGAAGAGCCTGTTCTGTAGATTTTTTTGCCTGAAAGCCATACTGAGCGTCAGCTATTATTCCAAGTTTCTGAAAAAAAAAACTAGTGGGTCTGTCATTGACAACGCGCTCAAATATTTTAGAGAAAATAGTCAAGACGGAAATTGGCCTATAGTTATTAATATTGGCTGCACCGCCACCTTTATACACGGGAACTACTTTTGCTATCTTTAGATCTGCAGGAAAATCTCCAGTAAGAAGCATCAGATTAACTATATATGACAATACGTGACTTTTGTGGCTTGCGATATGTCTAATTGGCAAAGCTTTTATCCCGTCATCTCCAGATGCTACATCGTTTTTCAAACTCTTGATTATTCTGTAAATTTCTGATGGAGTGCTAGGAGAAAGCGAGATGGAGCCTATTGGATCATTGGTATGTGTCGGCTCGTACGTACTAGCAAGTGGACCAGTATACTTTCCAAAGCTCATGAAACTAAGATTCATTTCTTCCGCAAGCTGCGCATCAGGGAGACGATCCCCATTCACAGTAATAACTGTTACGCAGGGATTCGGTCGTTTTCTGTTCATTAAATTATTAACCATCTCCCATAGCCTTTTATTGTCATTTAGAACCCGAAGAATTTCAGCCTGAAAATACTCAATTTTCGCTTTATTCAGGTCTGAGTTCAATTTGTTCCTCAAGGTAACAGTGGCGGGGTTAAAAGTAATACAGTGGATTTGCCGTTCAGTTGTATCTTCTTTTCAAGATTTACAGCACCTTGTCTCACAATTCGACCCAGATATAATGTTATTCCAGGAAACTTGGCTTACTACTATTAGGTCATTCTCTCTAAAAATTTCCGGATATTCCGAGCCGATTGCAATTGCGGCCGGGGTCGTGGCTTGTTAACATTAATTTCTTCTAAATTTGTTCATCGGGCGCATGTATCACACCACATTCAAAGACCTGACTTCGAACTGTTGGCTGTTGATATCGCAATTCCACAGTGTGCTCCCCTTACCGTTGCTAATGTTAAGTTCATTTAAATGTTCTTTTACGGTCTAACAATAGAGTGGTTATTGCTGGTGATTTCAATTCCCATCACGTAATTTGGTGTTTTCGTACTGGTGCATGTGGAGAGCTTCTTTGGTCATGGATGTCGGCAAGGAACGTGCGTTGCTGTAACAGTCCAGGAGTTACTTTCTTGCATTCCGACTCTCGGTCTGTCATTGACTTAACATTGGCTGTGAACAGGGCGTAGGTTTCTTCGTGGTCTACAGTGGATTGTGGTACTTCCAGTGACCACTTTCCGATATCTTTCACAATAGCAGCTTCTCCCCTAAGGGCAACTGCTTCTCCACAAAAATTCGTAAACCACACACTTTTAAAAAACTTGCGCAATCCTCTTTCTCCTCCATTGCATCATCTGATAACTTGGATGGCGCTAACCAAGTTCTCTGTTCCGTGTTAGGGGCCTCTGAGCGGTCCGTGTTGACGGTGCAGTCTACGGTCAAGAACAAACAGCCCTTCCTGTGGTGGAATGATAACTGTGAGAGAGCATATCGACTTAGAAAAGCTGCGTGGAAAATCCTCTCACATAACCACTGCCCGCGGAATTGGATAAATTACAAATTTTTCGAGGCTTCATTTAAAAGGACCATTGGTAAGGCGAAGGAGGAGTACAGTGCGAATTTGAACAGTTATCTATCAAGCCCTAGTAAACGCAAAGCTTTGTACCGATTCATGGCACGCAACCATAAAACGCCATGCTCTCATGTTACACAGTCAGTGGTGTTAACACCTGAGGATGCAAAAAAAAAAAACAACTTCACCAGATAGCACAAGGCCTTGCTCTGCGCTTTCAAGCGCGGTTGGTGGTTACTTTCGTACTGCCTCCTCCACGCGCAGACTTCACTGTGGTTACACCCTATGAATTATTTTCCGTTGTTACTTGCCTCAAACCTGCAGCTCCCGGATGCGATGGGATCTCTATCTGTATGTTGAAGTCTCTTGTGGGAGAATTTACCTCGGATGTATTGCATATGGTCAATGTGTCCCTGGAGAGAGCTTGGCTCCCTCCTGAATGGAAAATTGCGAAAATAAACTTACTTATAAAAAATCAAAAAAGGGTTTTGTAATTGATAACATTCGGCCGATTTCCCTCTTGTCTAATTTAGTTAAACTTATTCAACGCATGGTGCACCGCCGTCTTACAGATCACGTTTTTGCAATACAGGAATTCAGTGCTTCTCAGATAAGGTATAGGGGGGGGGGTGCTCGATTTGGACCGCACATTTAGATTTGGAAATCAGAATTAGGATTGCAATGGAGAAGAAAGAGGTCGCGGCTTTAGTCACTTTGGATATCGCTAAAGCATATGACAGCGTAGAGCCTTCGATACTATTGAACAAGCTTGACGAAATTCGGCTGCCTTTTTACATTCCTGCATGGGTTCAGGAATTCCTAAAAGATAGGCGTTTCTCCTGTTCTGACGATTCCTTTACTTCCGAAACTTTTTCACAGTCTAGAGGTTTGCCTCAGGGTTCGGTACTGTCTCCATTACTTTTTAATATACTTGTGCGAGACATACCGATTCATGGTGACGTCAAAGTCTATGTCTATGCGGACGACATCGCCTTTTTTGCTTCTGCTAGAGACATTCACTCATTTTACCAACTTTTGCAGGCCTACCTCAATGCACTGGAAGTGTGGCTGGGCAAGTTACATTTATTTTTCAATGTGAACAAATCTTCTGTTCTCATTTTTCCTCCAGCGTCCACTCTTTATATATTTCTACAGTATTGCGGCGACCAAATCCCGCAAGTTGAGTCCTCAAAGTACCTAGGGTCGGGTTTACGACCCTCATCTAGACTGCCGACCTCATATCAGAAGTATAGTCTTAAAAGGTGAGAGAGCTCTCGGTCGCCTTATGCGAATCAGCAACAAGAAATTTGGTATGCGTAGCGACACTATTATTTCTCTATAAGACTTACGTAAGAGCAATTTTGGAGTTCGGTTGCGTTCTGTCCTCCGATTGCCCTGTATACAAAATTCAACCTCTGGTTATTTTGGAGAGGCGCGCTCTACGGATTTTCCTGGGTTTCCTAAAATCAGTGGCGAATTGTGTCCTCTAATTGGAAGTTCGCATACGGAACTTGAACTCTCACTTCCAGCTTCTCACAGTGCGCACCTTCTTACGGGGACTTGAGCCAATGCCTGGAGTGGCTCCTCCATTTTTTTGACTAACTCAGCTTTTTTTCTAGATTAACATTGGTCGCTTTACAAAGTGCCCCAATTTCTGTTTACTGAGTACCTTTTGTCTAGAATTGCAGTCTCGCTTAGGCCTGTGCAATTCGTCAGCAGTTTGCAGGCTGCACCAGCTGTTTGCTTCAATCATATGCTGCCGCTATATGCAAAGCACTTATCTGCCAACGTGCCAAACGGTCTCTTGCAGGAATATCTGTTTCAGTATCCGAGCCATGCGGCAATTTTCACAAATGCCTCTCAACAAGGCGAAAATGCAGCAGTAAATGTTTATTCCCACACACTAGATTGCAGTTATTTTCTGCGGGTCATTGATTATACATCCAATATCGCTGCTCAATTTTTCGCTATTGGTTTGGCCCTTCAAAAAGTTCCCAGCAATTTATCTCATGTTATTATTCTCTCGGACTGCCTCTGAATCTTGGCTGCACGAGAAAGTTCGCATACTACTCTCCTGTACCGATCCCTAATGTACTTTGTGCCACGTCATGTCCTAGAGGTGCGCTTTGAGTGGATCCCAGGGCACTGTGGCATTACTTCAAATTCGTTGGCCGATTTCTTAGCGAAATCAGCCATCAATGGCCCTGTTGCCCATCTCGTTCCAAACCTCACCCTTCTGACCACGTCTCGTTATGAATGTTAACAAATACGCCATTACCTGAGCCATGAGCCCATCCTTGGTACAGAGGATTTCGAACTTTTGAAATTCCCATGGAACATACGTTCCTGTGGATCAAAACAATGTGAAGTTTCAATTACGTTGTTGCAGTGCAGGATTCCTCGCCTTAATCTAAATTTATGCCGTTCTGGGTTCACGCCGTCGGATCTATGTGCGTCATGCGGGGACGTTGAAACGATAGATCATTTCATCCTCTACTGCCGGCGGTTTGCACGGCAGAGAATGCAGTTTTAGGAAAATCCTCTCGCTCACTTAGGGCTGCCGTTTACTCTTCCCGTCCTCCTCTCTTTCGGTGCAACCGTCAAAGGGCATGCCATTTGGCAGGTGTGTCAGCTTCTTCACAAGTATATCATTGAAACCGGGAGGTTTTTGTGTTAACCTCTCGATGCCTTTTATTTCCTTTCAAAATTATTTTCTTTCTGATTAATTCTTAAAATTTAGTTTTCAAACTCTCACCGCTTTGTTTCCCTGAATTCCATTCTGATTTCCTCAAGCTCTTTCAAAATTCGCGATTTTCGTTTTCCCTCAGAGTCTTCTCAATTTATGAGCCACTTGAGATAAACCTTGATGCGATTTTCCCTGTTTGAATCTGCGCCAAACCCTATCCAATCCCCCACCGTGGGTATGTGCCATAGTATTTGATGGCACACTAACAACCACAACAACATACTCGAGCGTGATCTGCAAAAGAACCGTGGTCAATACCTCACCGCGGGTATGTGCTATCGCTTTTGAGGCAACAACACTCGAGCGTTCTCCCCACTGACCGCTGCCGCTGGTCTTGATCTGGACTTTACCGCTGGTTGTTCACGACGCAGCGCCTTGTGAGACGTTCCTTATTACAGGTGGTGGAGGTGTCAACGATCCCCCCGCCCTAGAGCTTCTCAGCCAAGCATTGTTCATTACACTAATAATAATGTAATTATCTAACGATAACGCCCCGAATGTCCGCTACAAAGATTAAACAGCAATCAAGCACCTAGGTTCTAAAATTAAATTTTAATTAGCAGATTTTAGTTACTTACACTTGTTTTATGACGTCCGCCAATGCTGACGTTATGACCGCGTAAGAATAGTCATTTTCACTGGAAAAGTGTATTTTATAAAATTAGTCTTGCCACCAACAACCTGCATATGTAAGCATGTGTGCGTGCGTTTGTGTGTGTGTGTTTCCTATAGGGGAATTTCCTATACCCCTTGCATTTTCTTTTGTCACATCATTGGCAGCATGTATAAACTCTACTATCGAACAGACCTTCCACAAAAAAGCTCGTTACTTTGGTTACTGCGGTTTGCCGTTCGTCGTATTGTATTAGAAGTTACTTCAGAAAATCATTTATAAAGAAAGGAGAGCGTGACCTGATGGGACCAGCCACGTAGCCAAGAGAATAAATTTTTTTTAATACTGAGGGAACAGAGTATTTGTCGCTAATTCATGCGTGAACAAAATAATTTGTCTGGTGCGCATTGGAGTCAAGCCCATCACTATAATGACTCAAAAAAGGAATTTTAATTCATACTCAGCAACCCTTTAATACCATGTGGTTGTATATAAAGTTATATAAAAAAGCGGCCAAGCAAATAAAAAGTCAAGAACAAAAACAGAAACCTTCGTATTCTATACTTATAATGGTGCAGGAAAGAAACAAGTAACAGAGCTTCAGTTCACTGTGGTTTTGTATGCAACTTCTTTACTACCAATGCCAGTTACACATAAGTACCTGGTACTTAGCATGCACGCACCGTGAAAACTAAACAAACAACTTACAATTAAACAAAGAAAAAATGAAAAACAGTGCACTCATATAAGAATATTCGACTCTCAAAAGGGGCACCTTAGCGATGTATGCACTGCTACAAATAAGCATTACCGTGAGCGGTCCTACCTCTTTATGTTAGTGTCATACTATAATCACAGAAAGGACGCTATATGTGACGGTGTTTTTTTCTTATTCAGCCAATTCTACTTTTGGATTGCGTTTCAATATTATTTTTGTCACGCTGTAATCCAAAGTCTCCTTAGTTTTTGCCATAGATACCGAAATAATATCGTCAACGCTAACTGGAGCTCAATGAATTGACATCAGGGCTAACCCGTTAAAGCGCTCTACACCTTTTCGATTCCGAAGGTATGTTTTAACCATCTTCAATGTAGAGAAACTGAGTTCTGCACCGGTGGCAGTCACTGGCCCCGTCGCTAAAATCTCGAACAGCGTATGAACATTCAAAAATAGGTCCTTGTCGCCGTTCACTAACGCGTCAGTGGCGGTTGCTTTCCATTTTGCTTTCCACATTTGGCAAACCACCCTCCCTTTACCGCAGGGATGTGAGTTGTCTGCACGCCTCGTATATAAAATTGAAAAGACGGCTGCACGGACACAAAGCTCCCTTTAGAGACGTGTGTTCGCAGAACCAACTGAAAACTGCCTAAAGCTGCTCGTTGGTTTTCAAAGCAGCGAACAAGGGAAGCTCTGAAATTATTGTTGTAAGGAATAAACGTCGCTCGCCTATACTATTCTTCAGTTGAAGTCGAAGAGTAATTAGCCCGATGCTTCCGAGTGCAAGCCACTCGCAGCATTTCCGAGCGTACGCCAAAATCAGCCGCTGTCTTTTGACATACAGATATTTTGTAACTCCTCAGATTTAGCAGCAATTTTAGGAGCGATATCTCTTACTCATCGTGTTTCGAGATTTCGTTCGGTCTGCTACACCCCTATGATCACAGCGCAGACGTGGCTGCGAAGCGCACGGCCATGGCGGGTGTAGCGCCTCCCATTCGAGGTTATTTTAGGAGCAGATTTCACCTTCAGTTCTGCACCTTCAGTTCTTCAGTGGTGCTTCGCAGCAAAAGGGAAAATCCGAAGACAAGGGACACGAAGCCAGAACTCCCTCGCGAGAAAACAGCTGCATCCGAGGGAAATTCAAAGAACGCCGACGGAAGCGACGGGGTTCTTAATTGGCAGCGACACAAAGGGTCGCCACTAGGTCAACACCGCGGCCTACTCAGCAAGTTCTAGCCAGTGAGCGGATCCTCTCTCCAAGCCCGGAGGCGCCGGCCAAGATGCACATGTGGGGTCGGGGCGTGGACAGTGCCAGGCAAGGGCGAGGGGAGAAAGAGGTTCGGTGTGTGCGTGAGTGTGTTAAAAAAGCAGTCGACGGAGCGGCCAGTGCACAACGAAAAGGCGTCGGGAGACGACGTGTGTAATCTTGTCTGTTGAATATACCCACTGCCATCGTTCTTCAGTCTTCTCCACGTGTGCTTTATCCTTTGTTATTCAGACCCAAAAGCTTAAAGTGAGTTAAGTTAATATTATCATTATCACTGCTGTTTTCTGGGAGCTAACGGCCCGATTAGCGGTCGCTTCCAAGCCTTAACGAATAGCTGCGAATAGCTGTCAATTGTAGGGATTGATATAGCGGTGCTTTAGAAATTCGTGCATGGTGCCGGTCGTCGGAAATAAATAAGTGACGGTTCGATTCCGGCAAAAACGCAGTATCGTGCGAACGCTTCGAAATTATGACGGTGCATCCACATATATAGACTTTCCGACCTTATTTTCAGGGTGGGCCAAGTCGGTTCTGACTCATCCAAAGGCCGGCCCGGCCATGTCACCAGCCAACTACCGCCTGCCAGAGGAATGCTTGTGAGGAGGACCGTTATGTAGCTGTCCAAGTTGGGGGGAGCGACACAGATATTAAGATCAGCTTTAAAACCAAGCTGCATGGACATTCCTGGATGGCGTATAAGAGTAGCACCTCTGACTCGGGTCCTGCTGTATTCGATTTCCATCTCAGTGTTGGTAGCCCGAGATGGCAGCCCCGGCCAATTCCTGCCAGGAGGCTTCAGACACACATCCGCCAAATCCGGTTTCCGATGAGTTAGAATTCCATTACAAAATTGGCAGCCCGAGTTTGCAGCATCTGCCACTGGCTTAAATGACGGCGAGGAAAAATTTTGTAGACCTGATTAGACCTACTGACAGAGTGCTTTCGCATCTAAATTTCGGGGGCGGGGGGGGGGGGGGGGGCGCCTTCGCTACGTGCCTGGAAGGGACCATATTTTTTCGCAACACAGTCAAGCCGACATATAACAACCGCAGATAACACAAACGCTCCCTTATTACTGACAATACCTGTGCTACCATAAAACTTTGCACTAGAGCGATTGCAGTTCATCCTATTTACAGCGAACAATGCAGGCTGCACTACTCGATTATTATACCAAACGATTCGGCGCTGTAAACTCTTACCAACGGTTGCAAAATAAGCGTCTGTGGCTACGTGCCTGCTTTTAGGTCTGTGTTTTCGCTTTTCGCTGTCTTCGCGCGTGTGACGTGGGTTGGACAGTGCCCTCCGTGAGACCGAACGCTGACGACGCCCCTGCGGAGAAATTCCCGGCACGGTGGGCGCATTCTTAAGTGAGAAAACCCAACTGGAACCCTCAGGGGCAAGCTAGGCTTAGCTCGGCGCTGCCGAGCGAGGCCGCGCTACGCGTCTGCATGGATTCTGCGTTGTCGACGACAGCTACGCGGATGCCCGCTGTGATGCCATCTGACGCAGCCTCCACGTCCACGCAATCGTCAGCGCCTCTGGGCTTCCAGCCTGCGCCGTCTTCTGATGCTACGACTTTGGCCTGTGACATGGACTGCTCTACCGCCTCCGTGCCCGTGGCACTCCCTCAAGACACTGCGCCCGTCGCGCCAGTTCAGTATTCCCACCAAGGGCCGTCACCAGCGTCTGAGCCTCCTCCTCAGATGCCTCCCGTGAGTCAAGGCCATCTTCCGCCTGCTGCGAACTCGTTCCGCGTTACCATCAAGCCTGCATTGCGCTTTGATATGACTGCCATCCCTGCCTGGAATGTTCAAGCCACAATTGACCATGCTCTTGGCTCTTCGAACTACTGCGGGTCTGTTGTCCATCGCCCATCGAACACCATCCCGGTAAACTTGTCATCCTTGATGGACGCTGAGAAACTTTGCGCAGTTACGCGGATCCCCCTGGATGGCAGCAAGCATGTCCCGGTGCAAATATATTTTGCATCTGGTCCTGACACACTCCGCTGCATGGTTTATCATGTCGACAGCACGAGCCCTCCCGAGGAGGTGCGCGCGAATATTCGCTGCTCAACTCATGTTGTACTGCAAGCACGGCCTATGGGTCACCGGGGCTCATACCTGCTCATCCTGCAAGGGCCGTTGACTCTCCCGATGTACCTTACCTACTACGGTGCGATCGTAAAACCACAGTCCTTCCGACCTCGTCGTATTTTTTGCTATCACTGCCACAAAGAAGGACATATGCAAAATACCTGCCCTAATCCAGCAGCTGTGGCCGACATGAATGAACCAACAGTTCATTGTGCCCTGTGCAAAGCGCCGGACCATGACATTCGCTCCCACGCTTGTCCAAAGAAGAACCAAGCGAAGAAGTTTCACAAGTCGCCTGCAAAAATGGATGTTCCTACAAGTAATCGCTTTGCAGCTCTCGCATGTGACGACAACGACTTCCCTGAACTTCCTTTATCTGAGCCCGCTACTCGCCATACGTCTCCTCACCAGCGTACATATGCACAAGCGGCTCACCTTCCCGGATCAAATGGTACGCCAAAACGTCCAGTGCATCCATCACATGAGGATACCACAGATGAAGACACAGCTTTAGACAATGTAACCGCGGAGGCTCGCCGCCGACTATACGAACTCACCCAGCGCCGGGAACAGCGTTGTTCTCAAACATCTCGAAGAATTCTAATAACTCGGGAGCAATCATCAGAGGAATCACCTAGGGTAAGCACTGGACCACAATCAGGTGCCGACCACCTGTTCGCCGTGACTACCCCGACAGTGCATAAGATATTAGCGCTGATGAAGCAGGTGACATCCCTCATCGTGGAAGCTCTTCGGCCTCGTCATGGATAGCGCATCATCATCGGTGTTGGTGCAGTGGAACTGTCGAGGATTCGCTAATAAGGCCTTTGAAGTGAACATCCGCCTTCGCGACTGAAAGCTGAAGGCATGGGCGTTCCTACTGGAAGAGTATAAAGCTGTCCCACGCCTTTCAGGTTTCTGCGCATACCATTCACCCTCTATCCCTGATCGCCGTTGCACCGTCTCCTCCCTCAGCCCAGGTAAACCTGCAATTTATATTCATAGTTCAGTTCCTCACACACCGCTCGACCTTTCACTGTGGTGCAACACACGTCAAGAGGTTGGCGCCCTTCTCGTAAAACCTGCACGCAAACCCCTTATTCTAGTTTCTTTTTATAGTCGTCCTGGCTCCGCATCTCGCAATCTGGGATGGGTTCGTTTTGTACGTTCTACCAACTCGGGTATCCCTATTCTAGTTGGTGGTGACTTTTACGGCGCGCACACTGCGTGGAGTTACCCATCGCACTCCTCAAGTGGTGCACACATCCAAGGAAGCTTTTCGGATCATTCCTTTCAACTTTTAAACCACCCGAATACTTCTACCCGCCCACAAGGTGGTCCGTATTCACCTGATTTGACTTGGTGGTGTTGCATTTGGGTTGCAAGCCCCAAGGGTAGCGTTGGCCTGGCGGCCTGGGGCACAGCTGGAAACATCCGAAGGTCCCGGCAAAGGATGAGTCGACTGGCAACAGAACAACTTGTTTATTCTGGCATCGCAAAAGAGCAGCCGGTCAGGGCGACCACGTTACTCAAAGGGAGAAATCGAAGTCTCTCGTTGGCGTCCGGGGCAGCTCCCTTATATACCCTCGGAGTCGAGGGCAAGAAGGAACGGCTTGGGATGAGTCGCCCGATACGGCGACGCTCGAACATGTACAGACGTGACGGGCGCGTCCGCCGGGCCGGCGCCGGTCAGACCTCCTCGCCTCCCAGTTGGGGAGCTCCTCTCCCCGGCTGCCGCGCTTTGACAAGCGTGGGCACCAACATGCACACACACACACGCACACACGACGGCACGTGGCATTGAAACCTGCCTGGACGCGCTTGGCGAGAGGCGTTACGGCAGCACTGAACGGGCCCAAAATGACCGCCACTTTGAACGAAGCCGCGGCGTCCGTTGCAACCGCGCCGGCTATACCGCGCGTCGTAGGCGAGACGTAACAGACCGCCCCGCCGGGAGAAGGAGATCCCGATGGTCAGGGGACTGCATCCGCTGTCCAGAGGGATGTCGCTCGATGATGCTCATAATCGAAACCGGTCGTCCCTCGACGTTGCTTGAGCGCCGCGCACAGAGAAGGCCTCGTTCTCATGTTCAGGATCACACAGGACACTGCAAAGTGACTTCGGGAGAGTTGCCATTTTTGTGCTCGTTCCCAGCAAGCGTTAGAACTACGCCGAAACGCAACCGCTCAGTCAGCAAGCACGAGACAACCCTCACTAAGCTCTGCCAGGCTCTTTCCCCTTTTATACTACTGCCTAGTTCCTTACAGTAGTCAAGCAGCACTCAGAACGCGTCCACAAATTGGAAAATTGCACTAGAAAGCACATAATCACTTAGAAACACTAAACAAAAGCAATATGTTAAAAATCCTGCCTCAGGAAGAAAACATCAGTAACA
Organism: Amblyomma americanum; assembly: GCF_052857255.1. NCBI lineage: Eukaryota > Metazoa > Arthropoda > Arachnida > Ixodida > Ixodidae > Amblyomma > Amblyomma americanum. The sequence continues at coordinate 59,112,084 of NC_135501.1, forward strand.
AACAACTTTGAGGCGGATTCCTACGTTAGGGGCTTCGACTTAAGCCGTCGGCGTTACCGTTGAGACTCCCCTTTTTGTAACGCACCTCAAAGGAATATTGTTGCAAAGCGAGGCTCCAGCGCAGGAGGCGGCCATTTTTGGGAGAGATGGTCTGCAGCCATTGGAGAGGGCAGTGATCCGTCTCAATGATAAACCTCGAGCCGGCTAGGTAGCATGACAATTTCTGAACGGCCCACACGAGACACGCACACTCTTTCTCGGTGGCGCTGTACGCCTGCTCACGACAGGTCAGCTTACGACTAGCATACAGGACGGGGTGTTCCACTTCTCCATTTTCCCGTTGGCACAGTACAACGCCCATGCCTCGCTCACTAGCATCGCACTGAACAACGAACCCTTTTGTGTAGTCTGGCGATCGTAGCACAGGCTGGCTTGTTAGGGCGCTCTTTAGGGCGCTAAAAGCTCTTTCCTTTGTCTCGCTCCAGACGACTGTTTGGGGCTCTGTTTTTCTTAGAGCATCCGTCAGGGGAGCCGCGATATCGGAGTACCTGGGGATGTACCTCTGATAGTAGCCGGCGACACCTAAGAACGACCGAATATCGGTCTTCGTGCGCGGTTGCGGGAAGTCTCGCACAGCAGCCACCTTTATTTCAGAGGGGCGGCGACGACCCTGTCCAATCACGTGACCGAGGTAGACAACCTCGGCCTGTGCTAATTGGCACTTGGGAGCCTTGACTGTCAAGCCCGCTTCGCGCAAGCGGGTTAGCACTGCCCGCAAGTGTGCCATATGCTCAGACCAGGATGCGGAGAATATCGCTACGTCGTCTAAATACGCTAAAGCGAATTCTTCCTGTCCCCGCAACACTTTGTCCATGAGGCTTGAAAAGCAGTATGGCGCGTTCTTCAAACCAAAACTCAAAACTTTAGGACGGAATGTTCCCATTGGTGAAATGAACGCCGCATACCTACTAGCCTCTTCTGTAAGTGGAACCTGCCAATAACCCCTGACAAGATCTAGGGTGGAAATAAACTGAGCGCTACTAACTTTCTCAAGGCGCTCCTCGATGTTAGGGATCGGATAAATTTGATCCTTAGTGATGGAATTAAGTCTGCGGTAGTCGACGCAAGGACGAGGTTCCTTGCCCGGTACCTCAACTAAAATCAAAGGGGAGGTATAATCACTCTCACCCGCCTCAATAACACCGAGCTGTAGCATTTTCTTTACCTCAGCCTCCATAATATTGCGCTGGCGGGGTGACACCCGGTACGCCTTGGATCGTACTTGCTCTGGCGAGGTAAGTTCTATATCATGAGTAAGGACAGAAGTCCTACCAGGCCTCTCAGAGAACTGACCTTGAAACTCTTGTAAGAGTTGGTGTAGTTCGGTTTTCTGCTCAGCTGACAACGGTGCTTTAATGATTAAGTCACTAATGACCTGATCAGTGTCTTCCCTGTTCGTCACTGAGCCTAGTCCCGGAAGCTCTTCTAACTTTCCCGTGTCGGGCATTTCCTCTCCAGTACCTGGTGCCTTCAACGCTACAGGCTCAATTTTATCCAGTTCTGACGTGCTCGGAATATCAGCTTGCTGCGCCTCCGACCCTTTCTCATTGTTCGACAACGTCGGCCCCGCAACTACCGCCTTTGCAGCGAGCTCCCGAACTCTCGATCTGGTTAAGGCTTGAACGCTAGCCTCACCAAACAAAAGCCCCTTATCGCGCAGGAGGTGATCGGACCTGTTTGAAAATAGGTACGGGTACTGGGGGGGCAGCATAGATGACACTGCGGCCTCCGTCTCAAGTGCTCCGAAAGGTCCTTCAATAAGCACTTTTGCTACGGGCAGACACACGCTATGAGCTTCCAAGGCTTGCTTGATCCATGCGCACTCGCCCGTGAACATATCGGGTTCTACGTAAGAGGGGTGAACTACATCCATTGTAGCTGCGGAATCACGAAGCACTCGGCACTCTTTCCCGTTCACGAGGAAGTCTCGCATGTAAGGCTCGAGAAGCTTCATGTTCTCGTCAGTGCTACATAATGACAAACACACGACTTCTGTTCTTGTTTCTGGACACTGCGCCGAAAAGTGACCCGGCTTCTGGCACGTATAACACACGCGCGCTTGCCTCCTCTCGAACCGCTTTCTGCATTCGGTTTCGGCTGCCGCCGTCTCCTTACGTTCGGTCGGACTGCTTTCACTCGCATCCGCACTACGTGTGTCCCCCCTTGCTCTCATGGGTGTGAACTTCGGCCTCTCAGACTTGGAGCCGAATTCACCCTTTTGACCGTCCTTAGCTCCGCGAGCCCGACGCGTCACAAACTCCTCGGCTAGCTCGGCGGCTTTAGCCACTGTACTAACGTCTGGCCTATCCAAGACCCAGTACCGCACGTTCTCAGGTAACCGACTATAAAACTGTTCCAGCCCGAAAGACTGCAGTATTTTCTCGTGGTCACCAAACGCTTTCTCTTCTTTGAGCCACTCCTGCATGTTTGACATAAGCCTGTAGGCAAACTCTGTATATGACTCACTTCTGCCTTTTTCATTTTCCCGAAACTTCCGACGGAACGCCTCCGCTGACAGCCTGTACTTTTTTAGCAGACTCGATTTCACTTGGTCGAAATCCTCTGCCTCCTCTCTCTTCAAGCGAGCGACTACGTCGGCCGCCTCGCCGGGTAACAAAGTGAGCAAGCGCTGTGGCCACGTTTCCCGAGAGAACCCCTGCTTCTCGCACGTTCGCTCAAAGTTAACCAGGAACAAACCAATGTCCTCTCCAAGCTTAAACGGCCGCATCAGGTCAGTCATTTTGAACGATACTCGTTCTCCTGCACTGTGTGCCTGACTTCCATTACGAGCGCGTTCCATCTCTACCTCGAGACGCTTCATTTCCAAAGCGTGTTGACGGTCGCGCTCTTCTTTATCTTTTTGTTCTTTACGTTCGCGCTCGTCTTTCTCTTTTTGCTCATTACGTTCGCGCTCGTCTTTCTCTTTTTCTTTTTGTTCCCTCTCCTCAATGGTCTCAAGGCATTCCGACAGCTCGTCATCCTCAGACTCCAACTCAAGAATCGCCCTTAGCAGTTCTGGTTTTCTGAGTTTGTCTGAGACATCCAGACCCAACTCTCTTGCAAGCTCCAGCAATTTCGGTTTGCGCAACGACTTCAAATCCATGGCTGCTCCGAATGCTGCTTTCTCTACTGCCTACTATTGTCTTGCCGCAAACTAACCCGGCAGCAACGACAACCACAATTACCAGCTCTGTTTCTGACACTAACAAAAGCCTGGCAAAACTCACAAGAAGAAAGTCCCGCACTCACCAAACCTCGCAGCCAAGAATTCAGCGCAGTCGTTCCGCTGCAGGCAACCAGTCATCACACAGGGCTCGTTGCACTGCTCCCGGATGGTCGTTGTGCTGCTCAGCATACAGTTGACCGCATATCTTCGCTGCTGGCCTCCGTTGTCGGGATCTCACCGCTAGCAACCAGTTGTTGCATTTGGGTTGCAAGCCCCAAGGGTAGCGTTGGCCTGGCGGCCTGGGGCACAGCTGGAAACATCCGAAGGTCCCGGCAAAGGATGAGTCGACTGGCAACAGAACAACTTGTTTATTCTGGCATCGCAAAAGAGCAGCCGGTCAGGGCGACCACGTTACTCGAAGGGAGAAATCGAAGTCTCTCGTTGGCGTCCGGGGCAGCTCCCTTATATACCCTCGGAGTCGAGGGCAAGAAGGAACGGCTTGGGATGAGTCGCCCGATACGGCGACGCTCGAACATGTACAGACGTGACGGGCGCGTCCGCCGGGCCGGCGCCGGTCAGACCTCCTCGCCTCCCAGTTGGGGAGCTCCTCTCCCCGGCTGCCGCGCTTTGACAAGCGTGGGCACCAACATGCACACACACACACGCACACACGACGGCACGTGGCATTGAAACCTGCCTGGACGCGCTTGGCGAGAGGCGTTACGGCAGCACTGAACGGGCCCAAAATGACCGCCACTTTGAACGAAGCTGCGGCGTCCGTTGCATCCGCGCCGGCTATACCGCGCGTCGTAGGCGAGACGTAACAGTGGTTAGGCCCCGGTAACCCTCGTTGGACTGTTGATTCTGATACTTGGGGTAGCGATCACAGGCCTATTTTTATCTCCCTCAGGCCTACGCGTCTACGGAAAATACGCCGCACTGTACGAATAACATCATGGGACTCTGTACGCACAGACAATCATTTATCTACATTCAACCCCTCTTCAGCATTGTCTACTCTCTCTGCTGTTCTCGCTACTCACACTATTACCACTACTGTAAAGAAAGACGACCCAAACCCGGACATACATCTCTTGAATCTGTGGGCTCTTCGTCGTCAGGCGGATCTTTACGCTACTTGTCGCCCCGATGACCCTTCGGCTCTTCCTACTCTTCACCGCGCTACCGCACGGGCGCGGCGCTATGCAAAGCGGCTAGGCAGGCAACGCTGGGCTGCATGGTGTGCCCGCCTGTCCTTTACGCAGGGCAATCGACATCTTTGGGGAGTGTTTCACGCCATGGAGCGCCCTTCTCAGGTTGCAGATTACAAAGAGAGCATTCGCCTCGCGCTAAATGTGGATGAGGACACATTTGCACAACAAGCGGCCCGTCAATTTTTTCCAAACCATGCCTGCACCGCTACGTCTCCACCTGACTTATCAGTAACAGAGCCCCCCGATGGGATTACTTCTGACCTCACCATGGCAGTGCTGCTGGCCTCCATTGAACGTTTAAAAACTACTACTACTCCCGGACACGATGGTATACCTAACTCCTTATTCCTAACTTGGAAGGGAGGGCTTTGGAAACCCTACTTGATACTTTTAACGAAGTGTGGCTTTCTGGCGTAATACCGGGAGACTGGAAGCATTCTATTGTGGTTCCAATACCCAAGTCAGATCAGCCTCCAGTATCTCTCTCGGCCCTTCGTCCAATTTCCCTTACGCCTACCATCTGCAAGCTTTATGAAACCATTCTAGCCGCACGCTTTTCGTGGTGGCTGGAATCCCATGATTGTTACCCAGATTTCCAAATTGGTTTCCGCCCACAAATTGCAACGGAGGACGGCCTTGCTGCTTTGGCTACTGACGTCTTGCCACGAACCGTAAGCGCTACAGACATAACAAAGGCATATGATAACATCCTTCACTCTGCCATTCTTGCCTCCCTTCAAACTCTTGGTCTCCCTCACCGGTTCCTCCTCTCCATTCACGCCTTTTTAGCAAATCGAACCTTCAGCGTGCGTGTCCACGGAAAGCCCTTTGGTATTTTCACTTCCAATAGAGGAGTGCCGCAGGGCTCCATTCTCGCCCCCACATTATTTAATGTGGCTTTAATTCTTCTTGTTCGAGCCCTAGAGACCATCCCTTCTATCCGGGTGCTTGCATTTGCTGATGATATCACCTCGTGGTGCTGTCATTCAGATGCGTCTATTCATCAGTCGGTCCTTCAACTCGCGCTGGATGTATTGACATCTTGCCTCCCACCTCTGGGTCTAACATTCTCTCCTACTAAATCATGTTTCATTCGAATTGGAAATAAAGCCGCCTTACGGAAAGCTCCCCCTTTAAATTTTACGGTACATAATTCTCTGATTCCTCAGGTAGAAACTGTTCGTATTCTTGGTCTTCTCCTCCATACATCTGGGACTGGCACCCCGTGGCTGACAGCCACCCGTAAATCGGCTCACGCTACTCTAGGTCTGATTCGTCGCATAGCTATGCGCTCTGGTGGCGCACGTGCTCATACGGCCCGCCAGCTTCTGCGCTCTATCCTTCAGCCACGGATAGTATATCAGGCACAATTTCAACGTCTCACCCGCAGACAGTGGGACTCCCTTGAAGCTATCAATCGTGAGGCGCTATGCGCGTCATAATATATCTGCCTCGTTTAACACCCATACCTGTGCTACAGGAGTTCGCCCATCTTATTACACTCAGTGAAATCATCGACCAACGGGTGGCAAATAGAGCTCGAAAACAGTCTCTCAAACTTCATCGTTTAAAGACACTTCCACCGTGGTCCTATTGCCAGCTCACTGACAGTCGCCCCACTGTTTCCCCGTCGGTATCAGCAGCGTATCTGCCTGAAGGGTGCATATTATACACGGATGCATCACATTCTGCAGAGAGGGGAGTTACTGCTGTGTATAGTCCATCTCATCCGCATCTCAACACTCGCGCGACGTATACTGCGGATACGTGCACTCCCCTGGCATTGGAACTTCAAGCCATTTATAATGTCATTGCTTCCCTTCCGCTCGTTCCAACATTCAATGCAGTTCATATTTACGACTCCTGCGCCGCTCTTAAGCAGCTTAAGGCTGTTCGAGGAACGTTCCAGATTTCACAATCTTTTCATGTGCTCTGCGCAAAGTATCCATGTCCTGTGCGCATACACTGGATTTGCGGCCATGCCCAGGATCCACATAACATTCAAGCGGATGCTATGACTCATCTTCATACATTAGACGATCCGCCACCTTACCCTCTTCCCCCAGATCCGTTCCTGTCCCATGTTTCCGATTCCGAAGTTCTGCGCCAGCGAACACGCGCTCTAATTCCTCCGTGTTCGCACCCTCTCCCCCGTAGTCTTACTCGGCAGGAGGAGGTATCCGTGCGCTGGATTCGGGCAGGGGCGGCTCTGACACCATCTGTCCGTCATCGGTGGCGTGCCAAAGATCTGCCAGTACCTGACAGGTGCCCTCACTGTAGCGCTGCACCGGACATTTGTTATGTCCGGCACTTGTTGTGGACGTGCCCAGCAACGGCTGCTTTCAGAAAACGGCTCCTCAGGGTGGTGTGCCTGCGGTGGAACCGCGAAAGTGACATCGTGAAGTTGACAATGGACAACCGTTTCATTAACAACCTCTGCGACTACCTCAGCGCAACGGTTTTTCACTCCTTTTAACTTTCAATCCCGGGCATTCCTTCCCCGTTTCCTTTTTTCAATTTATGCCTCTTGGCACACTTCTCGAATAAAAAAAAGCGTTTCCTGCAAGCTAGAAGACCGAACAGCGCCTTTCAACCGACAGGACGCTGCCCAGCAAAGGATGTAAAGATTTTAAAAAATTAAAAGGGGATATTTAAACTGCAGGTAACCGCCGGCCAGGACCGCGCCGATAAGGCTTAGGTGAGATCGTGTGCACCGGCTGGGCAAAGCAACCAAAGAGGAAGTAAAGCGTAGTGGCGATGCCACTAGCGCCAACACTACCAATGTGAGTGGTTTGAGAATTCTGACTGCCTTGCTGGATGTGTTTAGCACATGGTATCTGCAGCCTGCCCAGTCTTCCCTTCACCTTTGCGCTGCTACCAAGTTGGTCGAGGTGGTGGTGTAAGCTTTATTTAGTGATTAAGTTGGCGCCCCCCCCCCCCCCCAGCCCCAAATTATGACGGGCCCTTAGTCTACGGCTCCTACCCCCTTAGCTGTTTGCTGCACTCGCTGAACCAGCTGTCTCTGGCCCTTGAGGCTTGGCCTGAAGAGCTTAGCCTTACACTGCTCAGGTTGTGGGTTTAAGTTTTTCGGCGCGGGCTGCATGCTTTTGCAAGCCCATATAGTCGGATACAGTCTAGGGTGTTCCCCGCCGGCTACCACGTGCAGGCAACGTGCCGATAGCCGAGAGCTGCTTACATATTCTATGAGCACGAGTGCTGCGCTACTATCGTCTGTGTACTGGCTAGGAAAAACAAAGGTCACTATGAACAGACTCATCTGGATTCGTAGCAGCTCATCGTTGATGGAATGGTGGCCGTATTTAGCTTGGTACGACATGATTCGTGCCTACGCCAACATCGCAGAACAGTGCTCTGGCGAAGTAGCTGTACGCGAAGTGCGAGGACTCCTCAATCACTAAGAACGACCTGCCACCAGTTGCCATGAACGCTTCAATCCCAATTAGTTTACTGAGTCCGTAAACCATATGGTTGGCAGCCAAGTGAAGCTTGAAAAGCACCGCGATGTGTGCCTGCTTTGATGGAATGAACGCACATAAAGAAGTGTTTAGGAAGTAAGCCCTAGTTTTTTTGTTTGATTTGAAGCAGCGCAAGGCCGAAAGCCAAAGAAGAGAGCCGAGAAAGAAACGGACGACACAGCGCTGAACTAACAACTGACATTTATTTGGCACGCTGCACGTATAAATACATTCAGGCACCAAAAAGGAAAACAAAGCAAAGAGCTCATTCATGCACTGGGTCTCTGCAAGCCAACACAAGCTAAAATGTGCGATTCAGGAAGCGAAGTTCTTTTTGAGATAAAGACACTGATGGAGCGCTTACACATGTGTCACCATACGTCTTGATGTTCGAAGCCTCGATTATTTCGCGGCACAGCTTATCTCTGTTCCTATCCACAACTCTGCAAAATTCGAACTGTGGGGTGCACTCGCACTCACGACAGTGCATGCTGAGGTTACGGGACTCTTTATTATCTACATTGTTGCGGTGCTGCCTGAGCCTATCATTTAAGCACTGTCCTGTCTGGCCAATATAAAACCTATTACAAGTCAATGGAATAGAATACACGACATTTTTTTGACATTTCCCGAATTTGCGCTCATGATTTTTCGTGCAAACGGGGATAGATTTCCCTGGATTGTTGACACGCATGCACAAACTTGATAACTTAATGGGAGCCGAAAAAACAACATCCACTCCGACTCTTTTACCAACACTTTTCAAATTATGTGATATCTTGTGGATGTAGGGAATAGCTGCTACTGGCTTACTTGTTTGACGTTCAGGACTCGGGGAGCATTTCAGTTTCTTCAACAAAACATCGGCCACAGAAGAAAGAACATGAAGCGGATAGCCACAAGCAGTAAGCCTCCCTACTTGTTTGCTAAAGCTGCGTGCGGGTTTATGTCGACAGGATTTTGTAAGTGCACTCCTGAAGCTTGACATGACAATTCCTCTTTTAACAAGCTTCGAGTGCGCGGAACTATAAGGTAGCAACGGTTTATTAGCCCTAGGCTCGAAAGACCAGCACACACTGCAAGATGAAAACTGCAGGCTCAAGTCTAGAAATCTGATTGTGTCCTCTACAGGAACTTCATGAGTTACTTCCAAAGGGGCAAGAACATCAGAAAATACACCTCGAACTTTGGACACTTCCCTACTAAAGGCTTCGCGCCCACAGGTGAGCAAAACTAGATAGTCATCCACAAAGCGAGAAACAGCTGCAACCGCTGTGCCATTTAAGCGGTCATTTAGTTCTCTGTCATGCATAGCTAAAAAGAAATCACTCAAAATTGGGGCAATGCAGGAACCTATACAAATGCCCTTCTTCTGAATAAAAATTCGACCTTCCCACTCTGTATACGTGGATTCAAGGTAGGCTAATAACAATTCTAAAAAGTTCTCCACCGACATGCCGGCTGCGAACGGCAAAATTATGGTGCCGTTCGCTTTCAGAACGCAGCCGGCATGTCGGTGGAGAACTTTTTAGAATTGTTATTAGCCTACCTTGAATCCACGTATACAGAGTGGGAAGGTCGAATTTTTATTCAGAAGAAGGGCATTTGTATAGGTTCCTGCATTGCCCCAATTTTGAGTGATTTCTTTTTAGCTATGCATGACAGAGAACTAAATGACCGCTTAAATGGCACAGCTGTTGCAGCTGTTTCTCGCTTTGTGGATGACTATCTAGTTTTGCTCACCTGTGGGCGCGAAGCCTTTAGTAGGGAAGTGTCCAAAGTTCGAGGTGTATTTTCTGATGTTCTTGCCCCTTTGGAAGCAACTCATGAAGTTCCTGTAGAGGACACAATCAGATTTCTAGACTTGAGCCTGCAGTTTTCACCTTGCAGTGTGTGCTGGTCTTTCGAGCCTAGGGCTAATAAACCCTTGCTACCTTATAGTTCCGCGCACTCGAAGCTTGTTAAAAGAGGAATTGTCATGTCAAGCTTCAGGAGTGCACTTACAAAATCCTGTCGACATAAACCCGCACGCAGCTTTAGCAACCAAGTAGGGAGGCTTACTGCTTGTGGCTATCCGCTTCATGTTCTTTCTTCTGTGGCCGATGTTTTGTTGAAGAAACTGAAATGCTCCCCGAGTCCTGAACGTCAAACAAGTAAGCCAGTAGCAGCTATTCCCTACATCCACAAGATATCACATAATTTGAAAAGTGTTGGTAAAAGAGTCGGAGTGGATGTTGTTTTTTCGGCTCCCATTAAGTCATCAAGTTTGTGCATGCGTGTCAACAATCCAGGGAAAACTATCCCCGTTTGCACGAAAAATCATGAGCGCAAATTCGGGAAGTGTCAAAAAAATGTCGTGTATTCTATTCCATTGACTTGTAATAGGTTTTATATTGGTCAGACAGGACAGTGCTTAAATGATAGGCTCAGGCAGCACCGCAACAATGTAGATAATAAAGAGTCCCGTAACCTCAGCATGCACTGTCGTGAGTGCGAGTGCACCCCACAGTTCGAATTTTGCAGAGTTGTGGATAGGAACAGAGATAAGCTGTGCCGCGAAATAATCGAGGCTTCGAACATCAAGACGTATGGTGACACATGTGTAAGCGCTCCATCAGTGTCTTTACCTCAAAAAGAACTTCGCTTCCTGAATCGCACATTTTAGCTTGTGTTGGCTTGCAGAGACCCAGTGCATGAATGAGCTCTTTGCTTTGTTTTCCTTTTTGGTGCCTGAATGTATTTATACGTGCAGCGTGCCAAATAAATGTCAGTTGTTAGTTCAGCGCTGTGTCGTCCGTTTCTTTCTCGGCTCTCTTCTTTGGCTTTCGGCCTTGCGCTGCTTCAAATCAAACTATGAATAACCAACTCGCCCATCAGCTTGTGCTTTCTAGTTTTGTTGGTGTAAGTATATTTGCTTGTAATATGAGAATTAGACTTGCTACGAACTTTGGATATAATGAAAGTTATTTTTGTAACCGTCGCGTTCGGTATAGAAAGAATCTGCAGTATTTATTACCGTTCAGGACCAGCAATATTGCCCTCGCCTTCTTCCATGTTTCCGCGGATCGAGAAGGTGAGGCATCGAGCGTACATACATGACTGTATTGTTTCGTAGCACAGTCTGTCTTTCCTTCTTCGGCACGATATACGGTTGACCTGCTCAATTTACCGAAAGTAACCGGTCAATACAGTTTTCGTTTAGCTCGGACTCCTTCCTTCATTTGGTGTCTCCTCCATTTGGCATTTTGCTTGCGCCTTCCTTGCAGTTTCCGCTGCAAAATTCAGAGTCAACATAATTGCAACATGCAGGTGTGATATGCCTTCCCTTTGAAAGTGCCTGCTTTCTTAAAAACAGGGAACGTCGACAAAACTCAGCATCAATCCTGCGGCGATAGCAGTCACACTGAAGTTAGATGCCCTGCGCAGACAATTCGCTTCGGTTAACAAAGAAGCCAACGCTGTCATCTTTTCGGCACAGGTGTACGTAGCCTGTGACAAACGAATGATGGGGTTTTAACGTAGTTGAACCGAGTAGGCGTACGAAAGCATTCGTTTTGTCTGGTTGGTTAATGGCTTCTCGATTCCTAAGCATTTTATGAATCGAGAAACCATTAGCCAACCAGACAAAACGAATGCTTTCGTACGCCTACTCGCCTCATTTAGCAGCCCCGGACATTATGCTTCTTCTCCATCATCAGGTAGTCATGAGACGTACACTAGACACGAAAGTCATCGTCGGCCTCGATGTTGCCAAGGCATTCGACAACGTCCTCCATGAAGCGATTCTTCAACAACTTCAAACTCTCGGTGTCGGACATCGCATGTATGCGTACATCCGAAACTTTCTCACCGACCGCACAGTGCAACTTAAAGCCGGCACGGGAGATCCTTCCATCATCTCTCCGGGAAACCGTGGCACGCCGCAAGGCGCCGTACTTTCGCCAATGCTTTTTAACGTCGCACTGATAGGCCTGCCGAAGCTACTGGCCGACATCCCCCACCTGCATCACAGCATTTATGCTGACGACCTCACACTTTGGATCACGCGCGGCAGTGACGGCCAGATTGAAGAGACTTTACAGACCGCGATCGAACGGATCGGAGATTATCTAAGTACAGTTGGCCTCACGTGCTCGGCGACAAAGTCCGAGTATATCATCATTCCTTCCCCGGGACGACGCCCTTCAAAGATACTTCCGGACATCAACCTCCAGGTGCAAGGAAACCCGATTCCTCGAACAGCCAACATCAGGATCCTGGGTTTGCATCTACAGGCCAACGGCAGCAACAACATCACGATCCAACGCATCGACCAGTCGGTTGTGCAGATCGGACGCCTCCTTAAGCGAATCTCCAACAAGCATCATGGCATGCGAGAGTCCAACCTCCTGCGCCTCGTTCAAGCTTTGCTCTGCTCCCGCATCACCTACTCTGGACCCTACTTACGTCTCACTCGTGCCGAAAGCGAACGGCTAGACGCGTCACTTCGAAAAGCATACAAGACGGCCCTAGGTCTTCCCATGTCCACAGCTACCCATAAGCTCATGGCTCTCGGAATCTCCAATACCGTGAGCGAACTGATCGAAGCAACCCTCACCGCCCAGTATGAGCTGCTCTCACTCACACACGCTGGCCGAGCGGTACTGCAGCAAGTTGGGATCTCCCCGCCGAGATCGGCCCCAAGTTACGCTGAACTTACATCGGAATATCGCCTAAATCTCCGCATTCCTCCCATTCCCAAAAGGATGCACCCGGAACACCACGCCCAGAGACGGGCCGACCGGGCTCGTCAGTTCGAGAAACGCTTCAGCGGACGTCCGGACGTCACGTATACGGACGCCTCTTACCATCCATCGAGGCCAGCGATGGTGGCGGTAGCTCTCGCCCCTCACCGCAGCTGGTACACAGCCTGCAGCATTCGCAATGCAGAAACAGTCACCGCAGCTGAGGAGGTTGCCATTGCGCTCGCGCTAGCCGACCCTAATACCAAAGTCGTCATCAGTGACTCTGAACAGGCTATTCGCAATTACGATGCTGGCCGTATCTCTTGCCAGGCGTTACACATTCTACGTTCTACAGCACCCTCTTCCACATCTCGCTTACTTCTTTGGGCTCCAGCCCACGAGTCACTCAGCGGAAACGCCCAGGCACACACTCTCGCTCGAGATCTCAGCTGCCGAGCCGAGAGTATGATAAGCCACCCTGCTTCCGCTGACACTAATATCCCACGCGCTTCTCTACTCACCACTTACACGGACATACTCCAGCACTACCGACTCCAAAGGTGCACATATCCTCCCGCACACCGCGATCTAACAAGACGCGAGGCCGTCCAATGGCGCAAACTACAAACTGGCAGCTTCCCACACCCCCTCTTATACAGCAGGATCTTTCCGGAACAGATAGCCCCCATGTGTAAACACTGCTCAACTCCGGCCACACTCATACATATGGTGTGGACTTGTACACATTACAACACAGACAACGCAAACACCCCAGAGACGTGGGAGTCTCTCCTGTGTACTTCCAAGCCAGCAGACCAACGCTGGCTTATCCAGCGCGCGGTGGAGGCCGCGGCATCCCAAAGGATCCCCGCCGACCTCCTCTAAGTCAGCGCAACCGGTCCTTTGACTGGTCTCCTGTTTTTGGGCGTAATAAAAGAGTTTACCTACCTACCTAATGGTTTCTCTTTGCAGGGTAATTGGCATGTCTGGCAACGATACTAGACACAGGATAAGCTCTGATCAAGATTAAGCTGATCTGACCTCTTCGCGTTGCATATCTCTGTTGATGAAGAGGACGATGTGCAATGCAAAGCGCAAGAGTGTGTTCCTGTGTTCTCCGCAGGTTCGAATCACAGTCGCTGTGATGTTGATATTATTTATTTATTTTGTTTGTTTGTTTGTTCGCTTGATCATTCACTCATTCATTTAAGGTCAAGAATTTATCGATGAGCCGGCTTTTCCAGCTTTCGTCGCGATGGACAGCTTTCGCTCTAAAATGCCATAATGCGCACACCATGTGCGCAAGCAATCCGTGCTCCCTAAATATGAACGGCGTTATAGTCAGCGCTGAGCATTGGTTCCGACAGCCGCCGCTATGCGCTCATGCGAGTGGTGTAATGTTGCATCTCCAAATTCGCTGGAATCTTAATTTCTGATTTATGCAGAAATTTTCTCGTCTTTAAATGTGTTTTACTGGCAATGCTGAATCATATCATTTCAACCGCCGAAATACCAGTCCTCGTGAAAACCGCCGTTATTATTCTATGTTTCAAAAATGGAGCACCCAACAGGGTACAAAATTATTGACCCATCTCAATTTTGCCAGCGAAAAATTACTTGACAAACTCTTGCTTCAAAGGATGCAGTGTTTCTCGGATAACCATTGTGTCATTTCTGCCGCCTAGTACGGATTTATGCAGGGCAGAGGCACCCAGATTCTTCTTGACGATTTCGCTGATACTATGAATTCAGCTTTTGAGTGTAATCACGTTGTATGTTCGTTGTTTCCGGACGTGCGTAAAGCATTTTACAGTGCCTGTGATAGCCTGCTCTTAACTAACTTCAAATTTTTAAATTTATAGTCTCGTTTTTGCTGTTGCTTACCAATTTCTTACAGAACAGACGGCAGCTAGTCTCGGTCGCCGATTTTCGCGTTAGTTGTACTGATATCAATATTGGTGTCCCCCTAGGATCCAGTCTGAGCTCGTTGCTGTTTAAAGTCGTTGTTAATGATCTAGTTAACTCAGTGCCCGGTTGTTTGTTTCAATATGCTGATGATACGGCTATCATTTCCTGTGCGAAGCACTTTTCTGATGCTATTACTGATCTTCAAAGTACTTCATCAAACGTTATTCACTGGTTCGCTTACAATCTTGTCAACGTTAACGTATCGAAAACAAATCTGACATTCTTCTGTAACGCATTAAAGAAGTTCACGCTTGGCCGGTCTTTGCTTTTGCATACATCTAATTGTGCCCCATGCTCCTGTACTCCACTCGTTTATGCTTCCCGCATAAAATATCTTGGTTTTCTGTTTGATAGCGACTTTTCTTTCAATTCAGGATTACGCGCTCTTTCTTGCTTGCTGTTAAATATTGGATACTGCATGCCTTTTTCTGGTAGAAAACAATAATACACGTCTTGTGTTACAGTGTTTTAAGATATGGCATAACACTTTATGGGCAATGTGTGCTTCGTTGGCAAAACAGACTTAGCTTCACCTTGCGCTCAATCTTAAAAAAAACAGAGCTTACGAGTTTCAACTTCAAAAGGAATGTTATGTGTTTGGTTTTGTAAGGCTTCCATACATTAATTCTGTTTTATTTGAAAAGGTTTTACTTAAACATTTTTGGGAAAGTTTGTATAAAGTTGAGTATGTTCCGAGTGGATCTCTCAGACCAAAAGAGAGATAGCATTCCCCGGTGTTCCACTTGCTATGGTAAAAGAACTCGTGCATTATATGTTCCTCCGTTAACAAATGTGATGATGATGATAATGAAAGGTTTTTATGGCGCAAGGGCGCCTAAGGACAAAGAGCGCCAAACACGTGGTTTTTTGGTCGACTCAGGCTAAAACATGTACAGATAAAATTAAAAGCATGTGTATGGGGCCTAAGAGTGGTGAGCAAGTGCATGATTATAGAGTGCGAAGATGGTGCCTAAATATTTGGTGCAATGGCTTAAAGTGATGTATAGCGCATAAAACTTGTTTTGAGAGGAGTCGTATATGAAAGACGAAGCCAGGAAGCCTGAACTACAGTCCTTGCTGGAGCAAGAGGAATGAGGCGCCTGGCAGCTATGGGTAAGCTCAGCATTCTTCTAAGCAATGAGGAGGTGCTGACGTCCCTTTGAGTAGGAGATCTCTCGTAAGAAACCTACATAAGTTGATAATTTAAAAACCTTATCCAATGAAAACAGCCGGTGATCACCTAAGAATGATGAAGGCCGCATTGGTATTTTAAATGTGTAAAGTTCGGGGAAGTGCTGTTGTCTTTATGTGTTTAGTCTGGGGCATATGTTTCATGTGTGGAAAACTGAGATGGGGGCTCCACATCTCTGGCAATGTGGTGACGGAGTATCCTGTAGAAGATGTGAGTGTGTGATCTATGCATGTCCTATCCTCAGTCTGCAGAGAGCAACTTTTTTCATCCATTTCGTTTTCTGTAACATACATCCCAATCCATGGTTTTATTGTGCGCAGTTTGTTGTCTGTTTGTTCATCCCGATCCTGCAGCCACTCTGCGATATGCACTCCCAATATTTGGCCTGAGGTCATGGTATGTAAGTTGGTTTATATCCATCCGACACAAGTCGGCACCCGACGCTGCAAGCCTATCAGCTTCTTCATTTCCACCTATTCCACAGTGACCGGATACCCAGCATACTGTAACATTAGGGTTCAGTGTGCGTGCAGGCATAAGGCATTTCAAGAGGGAATTCATTACAGGGTTTTTACAGGGCTCCCTGAAGACAGGCCCATAATCACACTTACAGAATATGAGTAAATGGCAGAGCTTCGGACTTTCTTTTCCAGGATGAATCTAACAGCAAACAGAATACCATGACATTCTGCAGTATGTCTGCTTGTGTGTCTATTCATTGTTTTTATTTCAGAAAATTGACAACTGTGAACTGCACATGGAACTGAGGATGTCTTTGAGGCATCAGTATGAAACTCTGTGCACTGATATTTTGCTTCTAAAGACAGGAACTGCTGTATTATGGCAATTGGTCACCCATTCTTACCAAATTCACAAAAAGATATGTCGCAGTCAGCTGGATACACTTGCCATGGAGGAATTATGTGTTTAAAAGTTACCAGAATGTTGGAGACTGGTATGTTCGTGTCTTGGACAAGTGTGGCGACTCTAATGGGTAAAGGTGGGGTTTCAGACGGTCGGTTTGAAAAGAGCAGTGCACTGGTTGGGTTTCGCAACAGCTCGTTGTAGGGATGGTCAGCATGAGATAATACCTTCGTAGCGTACGTTATACTTCCGTATTTCCATCGTCGTTCAAGCGACCATCGGTCCTCCTCAATGTACAAACCGGCAATAGGGCTTGTATGGAAAGCACATGTAGCCAACCGCAGGCCCAGGTGGTACACCGCATCGAGAATTTTAAGGTACTTTTTCGTGCTGACCCGTACACTACTGAGCCGTAGTCTATACGTGATGGAACTACGCTATTTAGAAGACTGAGCAGTCAGTCTAGATCTGTACCCCAAGACTGGTGGGACAGAATCTTTAGAAGGCGCATTGATTTCATGCATTTATGTATTGGTTGCCTAATATGTTTCATGATTGTGAGCTTTCCGTCGACTACGACATCAAGAAATTTGTGATCTTTTTGGGCAGTAATATTTTGCCCGTTTACAGTGATGTTGGGTTTAGGTCTAATATCACGTAATTTTCTGAAGAGTACGCTTAAAGTCTTTGATGAGTTGAGTTTAAATCCGTTTTGGTCTGCCCACTTTGCTACTTTGTTGACTCCTAGTTGAATTTGCCGCTCACAAGGGCAAATTATATGACTTGTAACTTATTTGTACATCACCGACATAAACGAAGAAGGATATAGATCTAGGCAGGATGCTCTTTAATGAATTAATTTTCACAATAAAAAGAGTGCAGCTAAGAACGCCACCTTGAGGCACACCATTCTTCTGTAGAAACTGCTTGGATAACGAGTTCCCCACACGGACCTTGAATGTTCGTTCAGACAGATAACTTTGAATGGGGGTCAGCATATTCCTCTAGATCCCAAACGTGAACAGGTGACGGATGATACCATAGCGGCATGTGGTATCGTAAGCTTTCTCTAAATAAAAAAAAACGGTAATCAGTGCTGTTTATGCACAAAAGCATCCCTTACGTAACATTTGAAGGCAACGAGCTTGTTAGTGGTTGATCAGATAGCCCTGAATCCAGCTGAGTGCTGGTCAAGAAGGCCGTTGATTTAAAGAAAATGCACAAACGCTGATTTAGCATTTTTTCAAAGAGTTTACATAAACAGCTCGTTCGGGCGATTGACCGATAACTAGCCGCATGGGTGGCTTCTTTGCCTTGCTTTAATGTCGGGATGATAATCGCTTCTCTCCGCACTTTTGGAAGACCTCCAACAGCCCGTATCTTATTAAACAGGCACAGGACAGATTCAAGGGTTTCTTCATGCAAGTGCCTGAGCATTCCATATGTGATCCTGTCAGGGCCTGCTTCTGTTGAGTGGCCACAAGTGTCTAAGGTAACTTTCAACTCCTTTAAAGTATATGGGCTATTGTATCCTCCTATTGGTGGCCTTTTATTATTGTGAATTGGTTTGCGCTCCTCAGCAAGCTTGTATCTAAAAAAGGGATCCGTATAATGCGCAAAGCTAACAGTGTATTCGAAGTGTTTGCCTAGTGCATCTGCTTGGTGCTCCAATGTGTCACCGGCGATGCCAACGAGAGGAATTGGATGCGAACAGTGCCCTTTAAGTGCTTTTAGTCTACTTTACACTTTATGAGTATGTGTGTAAGAATTTACAGAAGAGAGAAATGATTGCTAACTTTCTCGTTTGGATATACGCCGCCTACGCCTGCCATTTGCTTTAGCTCGCTTAAAGTTTACTGAGTTGTCAGCCGTAGGATAACGGTGGAATCTTGACCCTGCATTATTTTGGTCGTGGCGAGCTTTATTGCACTGTGCATTCCACCATGGCTTTCGTTTGTTTTCTATTTTACCTGATGTCTGCGGAACGGATTTCTGTGCAGCGTCTATTATGTTCAATTAGACCAAGGATTGAGATTCATCTAAACCTATGTTTGTGATTTATGAACATGGCAGTGCTGAGAGTTCCCGGAACAACTTACACTCAGAAATCTGTTCTTTAAACTTTATAGGAATATTTACCCTCGGATATATATTTTCTGTGTATTTTAACGAAATTGAAATTAGTCCCTTCCATACAGGTTATTAATAAAAGCCCACTTAGTAGCTGCCATGAGCAATGGAGAGCCAACAGCAACGTCGATCGCCGTGTATGAGCTGTGTGTTGCATTAATATGTGTTGGTTCTCGTCTATTGAATAAGCATGAGCCTGATAAAAGGAATTTTTCAATTGGCGCACCTTGAGAATCGGTTCCCTTACCTCCCCATAATGGGTGGTCTGCGTTAATGTCGCCAATCAACAGGAACGACTGGGGTAGCTGGTCAATGAGTTTGTCGAGTTTATCAATGGACAGGCGATGATCTGGTGGGATATATAGGGCGTATATGGTTATTACTCTGCCGAAAGTTAGGGCTCGTATTGCCACTGACTCTAAATCAGTAGCGCGAGTATTTCATATATGTCATCAAGGTTGTTAAGTAGACCTCTGCAGTTCCATTGAATAATTCTCTCGAGAGCCATATTTCTTGTTGGGAAAGCGAATACTATTTGGGCTTGTTTAGATGTCGCCGCCTTGATCAGTCGGCTTGACTGGAAGATGTCTTTTTGGTTTGAGGCGGTCTAGAAGACTACTCCTCTCTTGGGGGACTTTCTCAGCGCCTCGGACGCTGAGGGTCCCGGCATCATGTCTATTGCTCCCTGGAGACGTTGAAGCAGACGTGAATTTTTCAAAAGCAAGAGACTCAACTCTTATTTGTCTGTGATTTCCCAGAGGTCTGCAAAAAGTTGACCTCTGGGACATAGAAGTTTTGCGCAGCCGGAGGCTGCTTGGTGAGGGGCCGAAGTGGGCGCGCATCATCGATGCTGAATTGCGTGCCTACAGAGACGAGGCGCCGACCGGCCCCCCGGTGTGCTGCGTCAGCATAGGATCTTCCGGAGAGAAGCGAGACCTTCTTCCGGACTTCCGGGAAAGTGATGTTTTCTGTGACTTTCAGCTGAATGATCTTTTCTCATCTTGGAATGACTGGTATGTCCGCGAGTACGCGGCCTGTGGCCCGTGGCAGTTTAGACATTCTACTTGAGCGGCACGCAGTTATCGGGTGGGTGCTCATGGCCACCGCACTTCGCACGTGGGAGATTTACCCGGCACGTTTTTTATTCGTGTCCGTACTTTTGACAATTGAAACATCGTCTTGGGTTGGGGATTTATGGACGGACTTTGCAGTGAATAAACTCTGCATTTACAGCATTTGGAAGACGGCACCATTGAAAAGTCTCTATATATATATATATATATATATATATATATATATATATATATATATATATATATATATATATATATATATATATATATATATGAAGGGAGCCAACAGTCACCGAAACCAAGGTGCATAGGGGAACGTTAAGTTTTTTTTATGTGTTATGTTTATCAGTGGGATAATAATACTTAGATTAATAAATCGCTTAAAGAAAATTACTTTTAAAGCAGCAGAAAAAACAACCATGCCGCCGGTGGGATCCGAACCCACGACCTCCGAATATCGCGTCCGGTGCTCTTACCAACTGAGCTACGGCGACGGCTGTCCAATCTGCTGCTCTCGTGGGTATTTATGTTTACTGGGTGTAAGCGAGCCTTGAGAGTGTTCACCAGCGCCACCCTCGACCATAGCGGCGGACGTAGCACGTCCTGTAATACCGCGAGCATGACGTAGAACGTCATTTTCTGCTGCTTTAAAAGTAATTTTCTTTAAGCGATTTATTATTCTAAGTATTATTATCCCACTGATAAACATAACACATAAAAAAAACTTAACGTTCCCCTAAGCACCTTGGTTTCGGTGACTGTTGGCTCCCTTCATAAATTTATCAAACGGGCCCCTCAGTGCCTTTAACTTGTCTGCTAATAGCATAACGAGGGTCTCGGTTCTGGCAGTCTTGATGTCATAGGTAGGATAAGAGGGCTCTCGCACAGTTTCCGCCCTCACCGTTAGATGACGTTCTACGTCATGCTCGCGGTATTACAGGACGTGCTACGTCCGCCGCTATGCTCGAGGGTGGCGCTGGTGAACACTCTCAAGGCTCGCTTACACCCAGTAAACATAAATACCCACGAGAGCAGCATATTGGACAGCCGTCGCCGTAGCTCAGTTGGTAAGAGCACCGGACGCGATATTTGGAGGTCGTTGGTTCGGATCCCACCGGCGGCATGGTTGTTTTTTCTGCTGCTTTAAAAGTAATTTTCTTTAAGCGATTTATTAATCTAAGTATTATTATCCCACTGATAAACATAACACATAAAAAAAACAACGTTCCCCTATGAACCTTGGTTTCGGTGACTGTTGGCTCCCTTCATAAATTTCTCAAACGGGCCCCTCAGTTCCTTTAACTTGTCTGCTAATATATATATATATATATATATATATATATATATATATATATATATATATATATATATATATATATATATATATATATATATATATATATATAGAGAGAGAGAGAGAGAGAGAGAGACAGAGACAGAGACAGAGAGAGACAGAGACAGAGAGAGACAGAGACAGAGAGAGACAGAGACCGAGAGAGACAGAGACAGAGACCGAGAGAGACAGAGACCGAGAGAGACAGAGACAGAGAGAGACAGAGAGAGACAGAGACAGAGAGAGACAGAGACAGAGAGAGACAGAGACAGAGAGAGACAGAAAGAGACAGAGACAGAGAGAGACAGAGAGAGAGAGAGACAGAGACAGAGACAGAGAGACAGAGAGAGAGACAGAGAGAGAGACAGAGAGAGAGAGAGACAGAGAGACAGAGATAGATAGATAGATAGAGATTCTTTGTTCAGACAACAAGGTCTCGGGTGCAGGGGCAAAAGGCAGATGTGATCTGCCTGACGGGGCCCAAGCAGCCGTCGCACAGCTCAGAATAGGCAGGAAAAGGACCAACTTCATGCACTTATTATATAGAGCAAGCACTTTTAAATCAAAGTGAATGATAAAGAAAGTGCATACTTTTTTTGCAATGACTAAATTGTACACTGAATAGTTACAAGGTATGAATAAAGTCAAAAATGCAAGAAAATTCACACAGTCAATGAAATATCAAAACAATGAACATTTCTATCAACAACCCATTAATCGCTGTAACAAGAAAACAGGTAATATGAAGCATGCTTTTTAAAAGATTTCTCCGACCCATATCTCTGAAGACGATGTGGGGTGCCACCACCTCTTCATCGTTCCACCGTATGGTGATGCGACGAAGGGCAATGACAGCTTCACCTTGATCTCTGAAGCCCTCAAGGAGGTCTGAGTATGTTTCACGGATAAGGCCGCGTTCAGATATAAAACCTTGTACTTTGTTTAGGATGGGCGGGGGGGGGGAGATGGTTACCAGGAGGTGAGCGAACTGTTTTCGTTTGAGTAGGGTGTCCGAGTGGTCTTTCTGCGACACTTCGACAAGAAGTTCACTGGATGTGAGTTTTTTTGCATTGTAGTTTTTGCCTATCATTTCAACTAGAGTCCTAGCAATGAGAACGACAAACATGGCAGCAATTGATTCATTGTCTACAAGCGAGGGTAAAATCAGAAAAGGAGGAAAATGTTGAGGGTCGGGTAGAATTCTAGCAATGCTTTCATCGGTGCGATTCCTTTTCAGGGATCGATCAGGTTCTTTAGAAGTACTCATGCGATATAGATATACTGACGAATCCTAAAATGTCGCTTGTAGTTCACCGTCTTATTCACAGGAAGGTACCGGAGCCCCCGACTGGTAAACAGACGGGAAGCCTGTCGGGCGGGGCTTGACTATGGCCCCGAACGCCACCTTTCATGGTTTCTACCCTTCACCTTACAACCTACCGCCACGGTGCGGATGACAGCTTCGGTATGGTTGCTAAGGGTCTGTGGTGGCGCCAAGCACCATAACCTTGAGACTCAAGGTGTCCTTGCGGGCGTTACTAAACGTGTTGTCATCAAGTGCATGTTTTGTGAGTACAAATTATAAACTAAAGAAACTATTGCATTCATCTCTTTTAATCAGACCTTTAACCTTGTGTTGGAACATTTGGTATAATTTATCGCCTGTCTTGTCTCGTTCCTTTCATGGTCATATATTACTGGACTTTCATCGCCTACATTGGCTGATATACATTTGTTGTAGATATAGTTATTGGATTAAGTGTTGTTTTTTTAATTAACTGTGAGGTGTGATATGTTCAACGTTTTATTGCTGTCCTACTTTTTTGTTGCTCTCAGTTATTCTCAGTTTGCAAGCGCCGCACGCGACTTCTCGCTACCTGCAGGCGCTGCCATAAAAGACCAATGACACTTCGGCAGGCCTCAGTCTGTAAAGTTCGAAGTTTGAAGGTTGAAGTTTGGTTCATTTCAAAAAGAAATAAGGGACCAGAGACAAAAAGCGAAGGTTAATTCACTTGGCGGTAAGGTGTCGTTGTAACATTTGGTGCACCGACAATTCAGGCAGCACATCCCAGTACTTTTACAGACATTTTAGCTCTTACTGCTCATAGTTTAGTCTTTTTGTTGTTAAAGGTAAAGGCACAATATGAATCACAAACATCATCAACGAATAATAGCAATTGTACATAGCAACAAACCCATAAAAAATTTAAAATACACAGGAGAAACACACCTCACGAAAAGCAGAAAAATTACATTTGCGAGAGAAAGAATGAATGTATTCTTTTCTTATTTACATTTTATATATTAACTTTATTTTCGCGAAAATAGTTTAATATAGTGGGCAGAGTATGTGCAAGCATTTGCTGGCCAAATGTCGTTGTTACGACGCTTGGCCAAAGTGTCTTTGCTGTGCAGAATAAACTGATTGGTTGATTAGTTAAGGTTCACCGCATGTGCTGAAGCGTTTTTTGCAACGTCGTCATAGGTGCGTATTCAATATAAGCACTCGTGTGGGAACCAACAAGGCAGATGACTTGCATGAGATATTTCCGGCAGCAGCATTATGGACCGCGCACATATTCCAAAAATCTTCCAATCGGCATGTGGCGGCAAGTACATTAAATGGCTCAACACACTTTCACCGTGCTTCGTCAGCAGTGTGGCGGCAATTTGGGTGTACCAGCAAGAAGTGTTTAGCGAAGTCCAGTACCTGCCTTTGTACATATAATACTACCCGTGTTTGAGAACCGAAGGGGTTTAGAATTAGTACGAAGATCTGTACTACAGCATGTTTCATAGTCTGGATTTTCTTTGCTATGTAAAATTTCAGTAGCCAGTTTCTGCTTGCAGTGTAGCTCTATCTGTGAGCATAGGGGCAGTGTAATAAATAATAGCTCTTGCTTAGCTGTGCAGTTAGTCTGTGCTCCAAGTGACCAGCGTAACTTCCACAGTCTGAAATATTCCTTTGACAGCACTGCAAATGCGGCAATGGTAATTTTCAATGTTGTTTTTTTACCATTTCTACAAGCCCTGTAGGCTAATAACTAGCGAGAGTGGCATTATTCCTAGCGGATGTGGTTTGCCCAAATTGGCATCAAAGAAGCGGTTTCTTTCTCTGCATCCAGAACGAACATAAATTCTTTAGCGTAGGAGATATGTGAGTGTGAGTAAACGATCTCTGTCCGCCGCTTTTCGGGCACTTGATGCATTAATAGAATGACCATCACATTCTTTCGCGCCATTGTTGATACTGATGCTTCTTCGAGCTGTCCGCACATAAACCTATTGTTAATATTTTGCGCATTTTTCTAATGGCGAATTCCACTGATGAATCCGAAGCGAGGCGCTTGAATCTCAAAAGAGCGCCCCAAACCGCCTCGGAACACAGACAGTTTTGTCGACCAGTGGAACATGTAGAGCGCGCATCGGAAGTACTGGTTCAGGAAGTTGAGGTCTGGCTATTCTTGCGCCAAAATACGCGTAAACAGACGACAAGAAGCAGCGAGTATAGCGGTGAGCAGGCACTTCTTTCGCGATGGAAGCTACCTGTCGCATTCTTCATGTTACGCCTGAGATTCACCGCATTTTGTTGAACCTCACAGGCAATGAGGAGCACAGTTATGCTCTAGGTAAGTTCATAAATGAATAGACATCGCATGTCCGCAGAGTGCTTACGGTACGGTGTGGTTTACGGCGCGACGATTTACCAACAGGCAAAACGCACGCTCGCGAAATAGCGCTCACTGTTCCCCGCTGACATTCCTGCATGCGCTAAAAATTATCAAAAATCATCACATCTGTGCTTCGAAAGTGACGACATCGCCGACTGCAAGTTCCGGTTAGATCCGCCACTGGTCGGCGGATCAACCTAGTCCGCTCTGTATGGAACGGAGTTAGTTGCTCCATACGACCAGCGGAATTCGCGCGGTCGGTCCAGGTCGACCAGTGGAACTCGAATTCGTCGTCGCGGAGCAAGAAAAGCTGCTCCAGCACGACCAGTGGAAATCGTCATAAGAAAGCACTCAAGCTATTATTGGAACTTTGTTTAAGAAAATGGGTTTTATTGGTGTCCCGGTATAGAAAAAATTGCGGCGTTAATCCCCAGATTTCTTGACTGAAAAGCTGCAATGTCAATATATGAAACATCTGAAAAGAAAGTGGACCGAGAGCTCAAAATTATTGTTAGAAACCATAGCTTTTTGACTCGCAGTTTCTACTACATAAGTATCCTTTGTGCTGTACGTAGCCACACTAAGTGCAAAGCACCTCCTTTATTGTTCGTGCGGCCAATTCATGCTCAATAAAAACAGCATTCCGATTGGATATTTCAAGTTTATGACGGTATATTATGTATTGCCTGTTGAAACACAGCCTTGATCTGCTAGTATAGAAGCTGGAAAATGTAGGGATTTTTTCACAGTTTAAGCCAAAGACAAGTGAGGAGCATGCTGAGCCACAAGAAACTTAAACCATGCCATGTGATGTTACCTTTTCTATCGACCAAAGAGACCTGTGCTACACTTTGACATTGAGAGCTGAAGAGAAGCCAAGCATTCCTTTCACAGTAGTACTAACAGCATCAGAAAAAAAGCACCCCTTCCCTGATCGCACACTCTCGTGGTGTTTGAACTCTGTGATAAGAGCTATCTCCCCACCTTCACAACGGCTAACCAAACAAGCGAAACACAACACGGATGCCGTTTGAGAATATTTTTGTCACCTTCATTTCACTGCTTCCTGCAAACCTTAATATGGCTACACTGGCTTCCTTCAGTATTTCAGGCTCACCGCTTGCTGACCAGAGTCTAAGCGCATTTGTTACCCTTTTCGCCATCTTACGTATTAAGTTTGAACAGATACTGGCAAAAGAACTTGCGCTAGACCCTCGGCATTATCCTTTTGTGTCTGTTTCATATCATGAACGAATACAGTGAACATAACTGAATTCATTGGCAAGCAGTTACAGGCATTCATCCTCACGCCTCATGTGCTAAAGGCCCCAGGTTAAAGTAACCAAGTTTTTAAAGAAGACGCCGTATCGTAGCCGCGTGAAACCAGCTGAGGGCTGTTCAATCAAGTGCCCTACACTGCAGTATTTTGTTTCCTTCTCCACAGTTACCGATTAGTGCCAAACAATTAGCTAACATGAAAATATTGGCATGAGAAGTAAACTGCTCAAACAACAGTTTTAGATTGCCTTGAAATACAGTCGGCATATATGCTAAAAAAGTTAGCAAGGGAAGGGCAAGCCCCAGGTGCTTGTCAATGTTTCGACAAGAGGTCTTGTCTTCGTACGGGCAAAGCACTGATCACTGGCGGAGTTTAAATAGGTCCATCACTCCGGGGAGGAAGGACCGGTGAAGGGGAGGAGGGTGCGATGAAGGTAGGTTGCTGGGTGGGGAGCGTGAACTTGAAACCCTTGTCCAGGCAGAATGGCTGCTGGAGATGAATTAACCGGTTGATCTACAAAGCTGTGATAAAGAGGTACACTAGCTCCGCACGAAGGAATTTGGGTATATGGAGCGTAGAGATAGCGAACTTGGTCGTCATAGATTGTGTGTCCAGCGGCGACACGCAGCATGGTATGACTGGCTGCGTTCACCTGAAAAACTAGAATAAAGAAATTAAGCATCATGGCAGAACGAAATACGAGGGTGACAAAAGGAACGGCATGAAAAATAAAAAAATGGGGACGGTTTAGGAAAAAGCGTGAAAGGAAGAAGGGAAGAAGTGAGTGTGAACGCGAAGGGTTCCTGAGAAATGATAGCAGGAGGTGTAGGGCATAAAGCAGCAGTAGAACGATAACTTTAAAACAAAAGGAAACGACAGGGGCAAGCAAGAATAGGGGGCGGCAAGGGTGAAAAAACTATAAAGAGAAGACAAGAAGTACTGGAACAACCGGCGTAATTTTTTTTTTGCTTTTTATCTGACCATGCGCAAAGCCTTTTTAAAGAATACGTCAGCGTCAGTGCCGGAATGCACTTGACAGATTTTAAGTTCCGGTTGGATATGAAGATCCCTGCAAGATGTACGGTTTTAAATAATGCACCAAGATACGATTTCTGCACTTTCATTTACCGGCCGTGAAAGAAAGCAACCAGTTGGCAGTTGACTCGTGCTTGTCTCTAGCCAGGAGCAAAGAGTATGGTGGAGCTGCCATAAAAAAACGTAAACCAATAAGCTCCTGCCTGTACCACTAAAGTATCACAGGCAGACGTACCGCACCGTCGGGGGAAGTGTTACAAACAAAAGCGGGTTTCGCTTCCTGAGGCGTCTGTTGAGGCGCTGATTCAGGACCGCCGTCAAGTGGAAGCTACTGCCCTTAGTGAGCTTCGTTCTAAGCCGCTAAGAAAAGCTATAATACGTAATGGTACCGTGGGGCAAACATCCCGGCCTGCTCTTTTTCAAGGCGGTCTACAAGTTCCACACGCCAATTAACTTCTTACGCCCATAATTAAAATGTCTGCGAATCGGTATTTACTAATTTTATCTTTTCATAACGATCGGAATACTTCCTACTTAGCCGGATGAGTTTCAGCAGCCCTAACTGGTTTGATCCCCTAGGGCACCTCCTATTTTAACGCTTGATTGAAGCGCCCCACAACGACCAGACAGTACAACAGTCATGACGGCACTGTACAATTTCTCATTAGTCTACAGGGTCGTGACGTCATTGACCACCATTACCTATGCCTCTGAACAAAGCAAACCAATTGGGCTGAACAGAAAAATTGTCGAGCCTAAACAGGAGCCACTGCGCTTTGGGTGGCGAGCGGGGCGCAGTATCCCTCGAACACTCGTTATGTGCGATAGTTTAAGGGGTGTATGCGACCACCTCATGCCCCATACTTGAGAACAAATGGAAATTTAAAATTGACTAATTAAAATAAATGTCCGTGTCGGCGAAGTAATATGCAAAGAGGACTCCAGGCCACTGAATAAGCCCGTTAATGGTATGAACCGTACCCTTAAGGCGGAGCTTAAGTGTCCCCCGACTATTTAAACATCTTGGTTGCTTTTAGCTGTGGAAAAAGAAAATTTATGGCTTGATTGAAATAAAAGCGCACGAGTAGCTACCAAAAAACATCACGGCAATAAGGAGGTTTCCGCAAGTAGAGTTACGATTGCAAGAATTGACCGACACCGTTTATTTCATAAAGCGCCCGAGATGATCAGAAACTTTCGCGAAGTGGGGTTCTGAATTGAGAGACTACAAACACTATGTGGCTTAAGAAAACGCCTCTGCGAAGTCTGAATCTGCTTCAGAAAGCAAGGTTGTGATAAAGAATTTAAAGCAGTTCTGTTGGTTCATAATGAACCTCACGCCATGAGTTAGTAGATTTATTCACGAACTAGATTTATAAACATCTCCCGTGAAAACTAGGAGGCTTCCCCAAGCCAATATGAGGAAAATTTCAGAAGACCACTCTTGGCTGCTCTGCAGGGGCTTCTGAATGAGGCTTGCAACTTCGACCGAATTCACGTAGAGCTCCTTCCACATGTTCCACGGACGCCGTATGCTGTTTCAAGATTTTGTTGTTCTCTTTCACCTGGTGTTGAGAATGGAAATAAATTGATCAGGCACTTTGAGAATGATTATAGGATCCTTCTCCACAAGCAGGTCCCATAGTCTATGAATAAGGGTACCTCTAATAGAGAGGAACCATGATATGTGTAACATAAAGCTCAAGATTAGTTAGCTTCCTGCATGACGCTTACCTTATCAGTGAGAGCAACAACTGCGTGGGTGTTCTCTCGCAGAAGAGCTCTTATCTCGGCCACTTCGGCGGCAAGGTTGTTAAGGCTCACTGCGTCGCTCCTTGTTTCCGAAGTTGTGCCTTCGTGACCATACATGCTGCACAAACCAAGTGTCAAGCAAACATTAGCAACTTGTACAGTTGTCCACAGACCTGTCTAGAGAGCTCGAACTCCGTGCCGTCTGCGCTCCGCAGTGTGCAGAACGACGTGTAGCGGTAGCGCCGGTTCGAGATAGCGCACGGCTGATGCTCAGACGACACTCAAAGATGCCCTATCCCGAACCAGGAGCTGCCGCTCCACGTCGTTCTGCACGCTGCGGAGCGCAGGCGGCACGGAGTTCGAGCTCTCTAGACAGGTTTGCGGATGACTGTACATTCAAGCAGTTTCGTGTGCGATAGGCCCTAGAGCATAAAATACAATGTTCCACTGTGGTACCATCTGAACGGAGCTAGATTTTAGAACACCGAACCATTTTCTGTCTCACTTGCATGCCTTAACGCACATTCCTCGCCCCGCCTCCAATAGAACAAGTGTACGAATAGCGATGCTCCGGCAAAAAAAAAAGAAATAGAACGCGAATCGGCTAGGATTCTCATCGACTCGAACTGAAATAGTGCATTTAAAACCTACCCCAATTCGAATCGAACATTCAAGAGAATAATATCGAATATGAATGGAATATTTGTGCGATAAATATGCGAGTATTCGTACAAAACAAACTTATCCACGGGAAATAGTAAAGTCCTAACGAAGACGCTATCAGTCACAGAATTAAACCTCTGGTTGCGTATAGACCACCACTGATCTCCACTAGGCGGCGCGATAAACGAAGCGAGCACATTATCTATATGACTATCACGTCACACGCATTTGAAGTTTTGCCATTGCGACTGACAACGACAGCGAAACAGCTGGCGCCCCTTCTCACCTGTGGAGAGGAATGAGGCTCTGAGGCACGAACGCCGATATCGAGCATCAAACTGGGTTTGCTAACTCTTGCTAAATCCTCTGTCGTCGCCTAATCTTGAAGATCATATGTATTAGCATTAATGCCGCCCCCACACGAGTGGAGTGCGTAGCGGCGCTCCGTTTCCGTTAACCAACTGACCGATTGCGGCTGCATGTTGGCCGGCGTCGTAATGCGGCTTAATTTAAACTTTAACAGTAGTCGAAAATTACGGCGTACCCTATTTAAACTTCGTGCTAACAATTAAAAACTTTTCGAAAATTTGAGAGCAGACTCAACCCGCTTCGAATAACGTGGAACATATAGTATTTTATTTGTTCAGCCAGTGGAATAAAAGAACATTCAGTTCGCTATTCGAACGTGTCTAATATTTGCATACCCATACAAATTAGTCTTGTTTAATGAGAGCGCAAAAACAAATATTTATAAAAAGTAGTACAAAAATCTAAATTTTAATGGGTTTCACTTATGCAAATGAATTATTTTAACAATATTATCTCAGTAAAATTTCTGCTATGTCAGTGAAATGTCCGCACGCCTTTAGAATAAATGTCTTCTCCACCAGTTCCCAACTGGTCTCAAAAAGAAAACTACAAAATGCTTTAAACAGTTGTGGCCCCTGAGCCAAAAATGATGAGGTTAACATCAGGTCGAGCACGACATACTGAATACAGCCATCAAATTCAAAAAAAAATAAGAGACTGAAGCTAAATCGTCCGCTACCAAAATAGGTTGGTTGTATTATTTCAACTGACGCTCCGAAGTGCTGGTAGCGGCCAACGTGCTCCAGTAGTCTCCGGTCAGTCTTATTTTAATCGTTATCGATGTCATTCGCCGACCCTTGGGCTGTAATCAGCTATGACTGCCGGATGACACTTTCTGTCACGCACGAATTCTCATATTCCTGGTAAACTCAGACCAAATATCTTAAGTAATTCGCAACCGTCCGCTCCCTGATGCATGTTCGCATGTTCGCCATAGGATGCCGACATTTCCGTATGATGGGGAATGTGCGGCATCTTACTGTGTGGAAGTACTCCGAAATCGTTGTATTTTTCTCCCGAACAGAGGTGGGCAAACGCCCCCGTTTTTAATTTTCCTCCCTCATTCTCCCTTTTGAATCCATGGCCCTCCCTCACCATCGCCCTCATTTTGAAAAGTTATCCGGCCCTCCCTCACCTTCAACCTCACTTCGAAAAACTTGCAGGCCCTCCCTCACACTCACCCTCACATTGTTTGCCCTCCTTCACCCTCCCTTCACTACCAGTTGTTTTAAAACACGAGTATTTTCTAGTCGGCTACTTCTGGCGATATTACTGAATAATAAACATGCAAAAGAAGCCCTCAAGGCATTATTGGACGAGAGGCTAGATGCTTATACTGTTGCGTGGGTGCGTGTACGTGTGTGGGAGTTGTCTGAGCTAATGCTCGACACAAAACCGATACAGTTACGAGCTGAGCACCAAAACATCACTCTATATTTGAGTCCGGCACGCACTGTATGCATACATGTGCCCTGAACTTGTAACATTTCATTGTTATCTATATGCGATGCTGAAATGAGTCAGCGCGTTGTTGTAGCTGTGAAGAAAAACTTGTGTAGGCCAAGAATATTTAGAAAGCAGTTCAGTGGCATTTACCACGACAATTACAATAAGTGCTAAGCAAAGAATAGACTCGGAACTAGGAAAGATTGTAGGTCACTTCACTACCATTACCCGATGACATCCTGATAGCACTGAGGTTTCTGAATTTCAGTGTTTCTAATCTCCCGCCATTTCGTGCGGCTTGTTGAATGTTCGTCTGATGACGCTTCCACGCGCACCGATGGAAGATGACGAAGTCCACGCTTTCAAACTACAGCGTGAGAGACTGGCAGTTTAACACGCTTGAGCGCGGCTACGTAACGGAAACGACGATACTGCAAGCAAAGCTCGAGATCTTGGGAGTATGATTTCTTCTGATTGTGCATTTGGGCGCGGTGTATGAACCGACCGTCCTTAACCGACCGCAGTGGCTCTCCCTCTTCGTTATACGCTCAGCCTTACCTCGCGTCTAGTGCTGTGTTGCTCTCTCTTTTGCGATGTGTTTCATATTGCTTTAACGCTCTGGAAACAATTTAGTAATTTTATGTAAATAGAATATATTTTCAGTATAATAAATACCATGCTTATAGAAAACCTATAGCGATGGCGTAGTGGTGTGAAGCAGCAGCCTGCCGAACTTATTTTTTAGCACCGCAGCATATTTGATTTCCACCTCTCCAATATAATTTTTTTTATTTCTTTAGAGTCTTCTCCCAGCGCGATGATGGCTTTCAGCTGCAGTGAGGCTCTTATGCTGTCGCTTAAACTAAAACATTAATCAGGCCTCTGGAAAATAAAACGGCTCACTAAAATGCAGCATTTGGGCTGAATAATGGTAATCACTAACTCAGAAGGACTTTGGTGTAGGCCAGTTGGTATGACATCATGAAGAGCAAAACCTCAAAACAGGGCGGGACCGCCCTGTGTTGTCGCCTGCCTCAGTCCCGTCCGGTTTTGCGGTTTTGCTCTTCATGATGTCACTAACTCCCTACATGTGTATGGAGTGAACGATTACTATGGTTGTCATTTGAGTGCTCTAGCGCTTCCAATCCGCCGGAAAGTGGTTGTCTGTCTATCCGAAGTCTGTTTCCAGCACAAGGGCCACCTTGATCACTTGCCGTTGTGATGCCATCACAAGCTGCTTAACGGGTTGTGAGCAAACTGCTCACAGTGGCAGTTCAATTACGGATTAGTCGCGAGAGATTCCCCGGGAACAACGTTAGTCTCTAAAGACCCACCAATGGCAGCACCTGTCATCGCAGGGCAGTGGCGCGCAGCTTAACCGGTCTGTGCCAGGAGCGGAATAAGGACTTCCTGGTATCTCTGTGTAGAGTGACCAATTCTACCGCACTACGCCTAAAATATAATTATGCAACATGGAAAAATTACATGATATGATATATCAACCAAAGTAAGCCAAATCAAGCCAAGCAAGAGCATAGAAAGTCAAGATATATCATGCAAAACCAGGGCTAATGGTGCTAGCGCACGATAATTCGTAGTACCCCAATCCAAACAGCCAGTGATTTTGCGTTTGCACGTCTACGCGTTACCCAAACGCTGAGTGTCAACCTGCCATGCCTGCTAAAAATTTGGCTCATAAAATCAGGCGCGTGTTACGTGGTCACATGTCTCACCACGGACAGAAAGAAACTAAGATATGTTCGTCTTATTTGCAGAGTAGTACAACTTTACTTTTTTTTAGCACAACGTACAATGCAAGGCAGAGCGAACGATAATGCTCACGAAAGTGGTTAAGCTGCTGCTTTACATCCGTGGTAAGACTACTGTGTTTGGCTTAGCCCCCACATTGCGGCGTCGCTTTCCTATACCGATATTTCCGAGAAATATAAAATAGAAGATACGACTGTACTGGACTGCTCACAGTGTGAATGAAAAAATTCCACACCAACACCGCCAAACGGCTTTGATTTGACAATGGAATTTCGTAGAAGCATTTTCTGCGCGGCAGCTATTTCTATAAAACCTCACTGAATTGAAATCGAACTGTTTTCCACGAAACACGGCTTAGAACTTGCGAATTCAACAGCCTTACTAGTTAAAATTTCTATATGATTTGCTCTACACTCTGGTCATCTGACATACCCTGGGCTGATAATAAAAATGTTGACGGCGGTACCACGGTTCCCGTTGGACAGGCGGCCACCCGCACGGCCCGGCCAGTGCACCCTTGTTAGCGCACTATACAGAGGATATCACCTAAGGATTTACATAGTTTTTAAAAATAGGCTTTTTGAGTTAGAACAGTGCTTTTTCGGCATATCAATGTCATCGGTGTAGTACATCGCTGCGACGGAGAAGGTGTGCGCCAACAGCGTTTCGTGTTTGCCTCATGTACCTCCAGACTGCAGAAACGTCTTCCTCGGCAACCCTTGGAAGTAGCGCTTTAAAACGGGATTTTATAACGGGCTGCAAAGAAAAAACGCTAGCCCGGAGTACGGTTCGTGCCACCACACTCGCCCTTAGACAGAGCATCTTACCCTCTGTCCCCTCACCCACGGTATAAGAGGGAACGGCGCGGGCGAGCCCCTACGTAGAAAGGAGGTCGGAGCATTCTGCTTACACGGCGGTCAACAGAGGGCGCTACCGACTGTCCCCCGGGCCTCCCGCTTTCGCGCTTCGCGCCGTTCGATTGCTTTTATCTGCTTCGGCTTGTTCCTGCATTCAGTGGCACAGGCAGGAGCTTATTGGTTTACGTTTCTTTTATGATAGCTCCACCACACTTTTGTTCCTGCTTTCAGGCACGCGTTTAGTGAAATTGAACTCTAAGATCGACTTATTCTATGCGGCAGTGCGATGGTGAAGTGCTTCGTGCCATTTTGTTGAAGCGGCTACAAATCGTGTAAAGAGAAGTACTCACTTTTCAAGCCGCCCCAGGATGACGCAAGGCTCGAAGCGTGGCGGCGAGCAGTACCTCGCATGGACCGTGTACTAGAAAGAACAGATCGTGTTTGCGAAAGGCATTTTGCTCCCCACTTCATCTTGAAGACGTGATCAGCGGAAGTTGATGGGCACATGTTAATGTCCAGCAAGAAAAGAGCAGGACTTAAAAAAGCCGCCATTCCATCTATCTTCGAAGGGGCGCTGAGCTACCTTTCAAAACGGATCAAAAGCCCTTGCAAGACAGCGACACGACTATCTGGTCTCGCAGCTTCTCCTTCAGCCTATAAAAAGATCAGCGCCCTAGTCGGATCAGGATTGCTCGCCGACACGACTCAACCTGTGGCCTCTTCCGATGAAAGCGACTGCGTTGCGAATTCCTGCGAGGCCTTGCCGTTTGAAACAGTCTTCAACGAAGCGGGCAGCATTTGCTCACATCAGCATTCATGGGCAGCACATCGCACCCTCCTTGAAGGGGTGAGAGACATTGTGTCTATTGACGCACAGGTAATACACAGGCAAAGAGACGGTTCTTCAGTAGTTTTCAAAAGAAAGACTTTGCATGTGAAGAGTGACCTCACAGTTGAGGTGCATGTCTCTGGCAGGCCAATTGATAGTGCTTCTGTTGGTGCTGTAAGTTTGTTTGCCATCGCGTCTCCATCTGACATCGAAGTGATGCTCAAAACCATTGATAGCCTTAACGTGTGCCGGGGAGGGCCGAGTTTAAAGGACTTCCCGAGTGTGCATCCGGGTTGTGCTTCGGTAGACTCCCAGAAGAGCTGGAGACACAAAAAGTGCCTACTACTATAACCTAGAGGAGCCATATGTCATCACTGCAACGGTCTCACTGATACCTTGAGGTTGCACGCCGACCGCCAAGCTGCGAAAGCGAAAGAGGAGCGACCATGGAGACGCATCAGGCTTTCCGTGCAGCCTTCCCAGCAGGAAAAGCTCAAAGCTTTGCGCCGGGCAAAATCAGCGCTCCGGGCCGCCGCGGTGGCTGAGTGGTTATGGCGCTCGGCTGCTGGCCCGAAAGACGCGGGCTCGATCCCGGCCGCGGCGGTCGAATTTCGATGGAGGCGAAATTCTAGAGGCCCGTGTACTGTGCGTTGTCAGTGCACGTTAAAGAACCCCAGGTGGTCGATATTTCCGGAGCCCTTCACTACGTCGTCTCTCATAGCCTGAGTCGCTTTGGGACGTTAAACCCTCATAAACCAAACCAAACCAAAATCAGCGATCCAGCAGTCAGGAGTGCGACTTATTAAGTGCAACAAACTGTTGATCAAGCATATACAGGACACCAGGCCTGAGCTAACAAAACTGCAGGGGAAAGACGTCAAAGATAAACTCCAGGCACTGGATATGCCACCAGCGCAACTGTTTTGGTTATAGGAATGCATTTCAGCTGCTACGAGTACAACAAAAAGAAACCGGCGATACACAGATGACTGGATTCTCATGTGTTTTCTTCTACACATACGCAGTCCTGCTACGTATTCCTTTTCTGCGAAGCAACAACATTTTACCTTCGCCATGTGTTAGTACAGTAGGGAAGCACATAAGCAAGGTGGGCTTGAAATGTGGTTTTGATGAAAACTTCCAAGCCTTGATGCTGAAAGTCTCCAAGGAAACTCCTTTTCGTCGCCGAGGATTGCTGATAATGAATGAAATTCAAGTGAGGAAGGAAATGGCTGTAAACACAAAAACGATGACATACGCTGGTCTCGTCGATCATAGGGAGAGAGAAAATCAAAGCACTGAGCTGGCGGATCACGGTCTTAATTTTGCTTTTTCTCCTATTGGAGAAAGTTATTTACAGCCGGTGGCGGTGTTTGCGTAGAAAGGGTAGACAAAGGGAACGCTCCTTGCTCAGCCCTTGATCCAGTGTATTGTACAATTAGAGAAAACCGGTTGGTTTTTTGTGTGCGACGGCACTTCCACGAACCGCGCGATGTGGAAATAGCTCGGCAACAGTGGTATACTAGGACATGTGGTTAACTGCTTCGAACAACCAACGGACACTTCAAGAAAGGTATACGGTTATTCCGATGCATCTCATCTCTTTAAGTGCATTAGGAACCGTCTGTACGACAAGAAAGTTCTGAAAAAAGATGCCACTTTATCAGATGGTCATGCTACGACGCTGTGTTTGTAGCCTGCAGCAAGAACACTGGTGCTCTTCGAGTCTGTCCCAAGCTTATTTACAACCATGTATACCCGTCGAATATGCTGAATATGAGGGTAAAACTGGCCACACAACCTTTCAGCAATTCTGTTGCCAAAGAAATCATGTTTTATGCACGCAGAGGTGCACCAAGGTTGGCTGATGAGGAACCGAGAGCTAAATTTACACTTTTTTTGAACGACCTGTTCGACGCTCTAAACCGCCGGAACCCTGCAGATGGCATTCGACTGGGAAGCAGAGGTTTCACTTCTCTCCAAACAGCATCTGAATGGCTCGACACATGGGAACAACAGGTTGTGAACGGTGACATTCCAAACCTCTTTGTGACTTAGTCGACTGCCGAAGGTTTGCGCGTTACGCTTAAATCTGTCCAACAACTTTCTACTTGCCTTATAAAACACTGCTGTTTCAAGTACGTGTTGTCGGCCAAAATGAAGCAGGACCCCTTAGATTGCCTTTTCGAAATAATCAGACAAGCGGGAGGTAAAAATGAACAACCAACCATTCCCACATTCTTCCATGCTAAGCATGTATTCTTTGATAAAACCTCCACAGTTTTTAAACTATGCAGCGCCTGATAACAGTCAGGCTGCAGTTGTTACTCTGGCGGATTTAAGGGAGACATATCAGAGTTCAGATATGCAGTGCCTAAATAAACTGCAACAATTGAAGCAGAAGCTTGATGGGCTGATCGAAGAAGGCAGCTGGGAATGTGATGACATATCTGAGTAAAAGACTGAGACGCAGACGTTCTATACTGCATTGTATACTACGTAACTGGCTTTGTCTCAAGTAAACTCGCTAATGAGTCCTCCCGTACGATTTGCAAGGAGGCGCTTGAGGGAACAAAAGGGATCGCAAACGTGCCTGAAGCCGACCTGGTGAATTTAAAAACGAGAGGCAGGCTGACGCACCCGAATATGCATCTTTTTGATCTTTTCAGATTCTTCGAGAAGTTTGAAAAGTATGCGAGTGACAGGTATGCGTTCGATAAGACAATTGTTACTGTTCTGGAAAAGTTTTAGTTTACATTTCCATGCAGTCTTCATAAAGACGAAATGCTTGCGAAACTAATCCACTATTACGTGTGCTTGCTTATGCGTCAATACTGCAGGTAGTTGAAAAGCCAGGAAAACAAAAAGAGCCAGGACTTGCGAAAATGGTCAAAAGTTGCGTGAGCCCGTGGTTCAAAGCGACTGCATGAGAGCTGAAATTTACTTT
Organism: Amblyomma americanum; assembly: GCF_052857255.1. Classification (NCBI taxonomy): domain Eukaryota; kingdom Metazoa; phylum Arthropoda; class Arachnida; order Ixodida; family Ixodidae; genus Amblyomma; species Amblyomma americanum. Next base: position 59,149,902 of record NC_135501.1, read on the forward strand.
GCTGTGCCATATTTTTCCTCACTTTATTATCGCACATTGATTTGTTGTTTCCGGACTTATGCTTCTGTCAGAATTGTTCAATAAATTTCTAAGAGCTTTGACTTTCATGCAGTGAAACTTCTTCGCGATCGTGTCGGAGCGAGTATGGATATAATTCATGTTATCGTAATACCACGCTGACATCTCAGGCGGTGCGCCCATGTATATTTTTGGCATTAGTATGGGTCTTTTCCTTGCACAGGGTAATGTTCGCCAATATCTAATAACTGGCAGAGTTTGAACGAAGCCTGCAATGCGAAATAAAAGGCAGTGTTTCATTAAACGCATATGCATGCCACCAACGTCACGCCAGCTAGGCTCTCGTAAGCGGTTGCTTATACTGATTTCGACGCTTTGTTTAAAATAGGTGAAATGTTTTTGTGTAAATAAAGGATATTTAACATGCCCAACGTAGAATACCACAAGAGGAAATGGTAAGGCCAGTTAACCACGTAGTTCAAGAAAATACAGGCCCAACGCACAGTATAGCGCTCGCGCCGATGTGGCCCGGTCGCTCGCGGAGCTGGGAAAAGTTGGTCGCGCCATATGTCGGCCTCCTCCAAAAGTAGAATGTTATGACAGGGCGCTGGGCGCGGGCGTTCTCTCACCTAAACTACTCTAACACCCTGCCCTCACCTCACCATGTCTCTCCTCTCTCACCCTTGTCCTCACATATTCTGCCCCATCCTCCCTCACCCTCACCTCACCGAGTGAAATCCTCATGAAGTGAGGGTGTGGACGCCCTCATATGGGCTCGCCCTCGTGTGGTTGCCCATGTCTGACCCCAGGTATAACCTCGCTTATTACAGAACTGAGCCAAAGGGACTCCTTTGCTCCTTGGTGCATTCTTAGCTGAGAATGCACTTCGTCCCTCTACTTCGTTGTTAGTGTGCTTTATGTCCTCTTGCGGTGTTGAACTGCTTTCAGCCCTTCCATGTGACAAAATGGTTCTCAAATGCTATGATTTCAACATCGTCATCAACCTAGATATGTCCACTGCAGCACGAAGACCTCTCCCACATACCTCCAATTAACCCTGTCATGTGCCAGCTGAGGTCACCGTATCACAGCAAACTTCCTAACGTCATACGCGGAACAGACTCTCTCACGCCTCCTGCTACACTTGCCCGGTCTACAAAAACGAAACAATTCCGTTAGATTAAGGAAGGATCGGTTACGTTGCCTGCGTATTAGAGGTGCTACAAATGCCAATTCCTTTTTTATTTCGGCAAGAATATCAGTACATCGATATATTTTTTTGATCTACTTGGATATCTTACTGTTTCTGAACGTTACATCTATAATTTTTTTTTACCAATGCTACCTGCGTTGTCCTCAATTTAAGCTGAACCCTTTTTTTAGCCTCCACGTTTATGCCGCATAGG
>NC_135501.1:59156325-59198825 GCF_052857255.1 Amblyomma americanum
GAGCGATACAGAAAATGTAGTTTGATCTTCGTAATAGACTGGCGAAATGCACCCATAGCAGAACGACATAGCGCAAACACATGACGAAGCAAACAGGAACGACGCAGGAGCTGTGGTGTCTGTGTTTGCGCCGTTCCCTTTTTTCATGCCACACCAACTAGCCAACAACAGCACCCTCTTGTACATCCAAAGATTTGTTTCCCTTTGTTGCAGATATATATATATATATATATATATATATATATATATATATATATATATATATATATATATATATATATATATATATATATATATATATATATATTAGCAGACAAGTTAAGGGAAATGAATGCTCGTTTGACAAATACATGAAGGAAGCCAACAGTCACCGAAACAAAGGTGGATTTGGGATTTTTTTTAATTTATAATGCGGATTAGTGGGAGAAAAATACTTCAATTAAGCTTTGATTAAAGAAAACTACTTAAAAAGCAGCAGAAAAAACAACCATGCCGCCGGTGGGATCCGAACCCACGACCTCCGAATATCGCGTCCGGTGATCTTACCAACTGAGCTACGGCGACGGCTGTCCAATCTGCTACTCTCGTGGGTATTTATGTTTTATTGCGTGTAAGCGAACCTTGAGAGTGTTCACCAGCGCCACCCGCGTCCATAGCGGCGGATGTAGCACGTCCTGTATTACCGCGAGTGTGACGTGGAGCGTCATCTAACGGCGAGGGCGGACACTGTGCTAGAGCCCTCTTATGCTACCTATGGCATCAAGACTGCCAGAAACGAGACCCTCGTTAAGCTATTAGCAGGCAAGTTAAGGGAAATTAGGGGCTCGTTTGACAAATACATGAGGGAAGCCAACGGTCACCGAAACCAAGGTGCATTGGGGATTTTTTTAAAATTTATAGTGCGGATTAGTGGGAGAAAAATACTTTAATTAAGCTTTGATTAAAGAAACCTACTTATAAAGCAGCAGAAAAAACAACCATGCCGCCGGTGGGATCCAAACCCACGACCTCCGAATATCGCGTCCGGTGCTCTTACCAACTGAGCTACGGCGACGGCTGTCCAATCTGCTGCTCTCATGGGTATTTATGTTTATTTGGCGTACGCCAACCTTGAAGAGTGTTCACCAGCGCCACCCTCCACCATAGCGGCGGACGTAGCACGTCCTGTAATACCGCGAGCGTGACGTGGAACGTCATCTAACTGCGAGGACGGAAACTGTGCGAGAGCCCTCTTAAGCAACCTGTGGCATCAAGACTGCCAGAACCGAGACCCTCGTTAAGCTATTAGCAGACAAGGTAAAGTAAATGAGGGGCCCGTTTGCACCTTGGTTTCGGTGACTGTTGGCTATACATATACATACATACACCACCACCCCTGCCAGTTTCTCTTGAAAGTTGCCTCCTCGTTGAACAGAGGTCAAGCGCTTCCCGCTTGTCACCAAAATGCCGTGACGAAAGACACCTCGAGGGCCTTTCTAAGGCAGCCCTCAGGTAGTGGGGAAGGAAATTTTGCTGCCTCTTTGTATTTTTAAATTATTGGTTTTTATTTTTAAAATAATTTTTGTAATTTGTTTTTTATTTTTATCGTTCGCCACTTTCGGATATAAGCATCCACGTTGGGGGATCGCCTTTTAAAATTGCAATCGATTCTCAACCTCCTTTCTTATTTTTGTCTTCCTGGTCTTTTCCTCCCCCCCCCCCCCTGTTGTTTGCACTCGTGCTTTAAGCTACCTTTGTACCTGGCGCACTCTTTATAAAAGCTGTGCGTTTCAAATGCTGTAGTACACCCGAAAAAGGCTGGTCCTCCAGCCATAACGTCGGGAAATAAATCCTGTTAAGTTTTTCAATTTCTGGTGACTTTGTACTATATTGATCAATCAGCTGCCCAGAAATACCTTTTGGTACGTATATATGGGTATATCAAATTTGAAAGGCTAAAATTCAGGAGGTTTTAAATTTGTATTCTGACTAGGTATTTCTATAAGCAGGAAGAATGTTAAAACTTCCACAAAGGACAATTTTTGCGGCACGTAAACAGTGCGTGGTGAGCACGAACAAGGGCGCAGCATCACTAAGGGCTTAAGTTAAATCCGACTACTGTGAACATTTTAAGACAGGCTGTGCCTCTCGCTCATTATCTGCTACTTCAAAATTATCACCGAATTATTGCCCAGCGACAGCGATTTCTGTTGAAAGGGGGCGCCACAGCCATCTCCTTGGGATTGTACAGAAAGCAGATTAGATCGCGCAAACTGCTACTGCCTGCTCACAAGCTGTGATGCTTGCTGCGAAATTCAGAAAAACATTTCAATATTTCTTCGCGACGCCCTCCTCAAAACTCGTGCCATTGACGTTAGTATGGTATAGCGTGGTCCCTTCGTTTTATGTTGCGTCAGTTTTCATTTCTGCCGCACTGTGCCATACCAGAGCTCTGGAGGAAACAGCGCAAAATGTACCTTCATGTTCGCCACGTTATTCTACACTTTCATTCCTATTCAACAAAAAAAGCCAACGTGTGGAAACAGCTGCAGGCGACGACTTCTCTATTTCTTTTCACGCCTTTTCAGTTTACAAAGCTTCCTTATATTTTAAAGCAGTCTTTTTGTATTCATGGATTGTAATAATCGGCGTATCCTTTGCTAGCCGTCCCAGTTTTGTACATTTGGTACAGAAGCTGTTCCGGTGAAGCGGTTGTCCCGGGCTCGAACACCGGATCAGGATGAATTTTCTTTAACCACGAAACTTCTGTGGCAGCTGTATAATATTCCTCTGCAACCGTATGGCTGAAGAATCGTACAAATATTGTATCAGATGTCTATTTGCTATAAAAAGGTTGTAAAACGTTAACTTATGACAATTAAGGGTGCCCCTTTGAATTCCGCGTCTTGCACCGTTCTGCTGCGGAGAAAACTGTGTGCCCGTAGTGATTTGCTAGAAATCGCTACTAATCTGGCTAAGTTGCAGCAGTTCAAATCAGGTGGTGAGCTTCTAACCTTTCTACCTCTGTTACTATAGCTTTTATTATTTTTCCTAAATTCACTGGCTTTAAAATTCCCATGAAACCCGCACTTGAAACCGCCTATTGTCAACATGTTCACTGGAAGAGAAAGTGGTCAGACACCTTTCCTTGGTGATTCAAAAAATAAACGTAAATCTTCGGCAATCTGCAGTTTGTCGTTAAATTCTGAGGCTGAAGACTGGATTTTTTCACGGAACATCGCGTTTGAAACCAATTTGCAGAAAATCTTCTGAGACACTTACCCGCAAATGCGTTCTACGGGATCGTCACCTTTTGGATCGAAGCCGTCGATCTGCTTCGAGACGCATTCCCCCAACTTAGTCAGATCTGAACAATTCCTTGCTGTGAACCCACCTGCGACCAAAGTGGCAAGAAAAAGTTTGCGTTGGTTTATGGGGGTTTAACGTCCCAAAGGGACTAACCCTATGAGCGACGCCGCAGTGAAAGGCTCCGGACAGTCTCAACCACCTCAGGTTCTTTAACGTGCACTGACATCGCACAGTACACGGTCCTGCAGAATTTCGCCTCCATCGAAATTCGACCGCCGCGGCCGGGACCGAAGCCGCGGCTTTCGGGTCTGCAAATCAGTGCCATAAGTACTAAGACCCCACGGCGGCTAGGAAAGAAAAGGGCTTTCCAGCGGCAGCTCTATGTGCATCGTTCGATAAAATCATCGCGTGGTAGTCGTCATACGCGCGCGCACCTTATGACTGCTCGCTGCTCTCAGTTCATCCAGCACTGTCAAAGCCGCACGCCCATACCCCGCCTACACCCCTGCCCTCACAATTTGAATCTCGTGAACGACAGCTGCACGCAGCTCATGCAGCACTTCCAGCAGAATCAAGTACTCGTCCATTGCGCTAATACGAGTGCAGCTGAATCAATGCGTACAACATCGGACAGCCCTGTCAAGAGTGACTTAATAGTCCCAGTGGCATTACTATTTCGTTGCACCCCAGCTGCTACTCATGTTGTGACTACCATTAGGGTAAACGTCCGTTCCCTAATTTTTTTTAATCATCTAAAAATCGTGTAGCGATGTAGGTACAGCGGTTTTGCAAGTTCACGGGGTTGCGGAACAATTTCAGGGGAGGGGGAGGTACGCCACGTGGCGTTAATAATAATAATAATAATAATAATAATAATAATTGGTTTTGGGGGAAAGGAAATGGCGCAGTATCTGTCTCACATCGTTGGACACCTGAACCGCGCCGTAAGGGAAGGGATGAAGGAGGGAGTGAAAGAAGAAAGGAAGAAGTGCCGTAATGGAGGGCTCCGGAATAATTTCAACCACCTGGGGATCTTTAACGCGCACTGACATCGCACAGCACACGGGCGCCTTAGCGTTTTTCCTCCATAAAAACGCAGCCGCCGCGGTCGGGTTCGAACCCAGGAACTCCAAAAGTAAAGGCAAATAGGCTATCTTGCATTGCCTAGAGGTTATGTGAGAAGTGAATTCAGATTTGAGCTCTTTAGTATTGTGTGTGCATCAACTGCTCCCTCTCTCTCTAAAGGAGACAAACTTACACGGGAACGCACTTGGACGGACAAGAACTAAACTTGGTAAGTGCGCGGCTCAACTTGCTCACTCAGTTCCCACCGCGGCCCCGTTGCATGGCTGGCCAGGACGAGCGAATTCGGTTTGTTCCCTAAAAAGTAAAAAGTGCTTCTCACAAAGCGGTCCAGTAAAAGATACACCCTCTACGGGAAGTGCATAATTCCACCTGACTCTCAGCAGTAGTATGTTGCTGAGCCCCTCAAGACCCCTTATTGTAGATATGTGAGCGTGTTAATTTCAGTAGGCGCATAAAAACGACGGCAATGGCTGTCCCGCTGCCCTCCTTTCACCACGAATAAAACCACGTTATCGATTCGACGTGTGAGTGGATGCATGAGAGGTAAGATAAATCACTCCTTTCAGATGGGTCCTGAAAACTAGTCTTTTTAACACGGCGACTGTTTTCTCGTTCTTGCACGGGTAATTCTCTTAAGTTTGAATTTTTACAGCTTGAGAAATTGACTCGACCAATGCTTGACTAACCTAAATCTTGCACGTGATTAAGAAGTTGTTTCCTGTGAGCACGACAAAGCTCACACGACAGGATAAGCGTTTCTGTAACTAGGGTTCTGGTCCTGTCTGCGCTTTTGTTATCGATAGCCACAATGCACGACTGAAAAATTTCGTCCAGGTTATGCTCCCGATCCTGCTTTGAGATATTTGAACTGTTTATATCATGGGATGAACGGCGCCTTTCTGGAAAAGCTTTGCGTGCTATAGCAGTTGAAGAAAGCTAATGTTATATAAATTGTATTTATTAAATTTTATTATATGCACTTTTTATAAAAAGAAGTAACTTTACACAGAACTTCACCCCGAAATTGTGTACTTAATTGGCGCACTGTTCAGACAGCCAGCATTTCCAGCGCTTTCACAGCACAGAGGGCTCACAGTGCCATCCTAGGCGTAGTACCTCACCTTTGAGCTTCTCTGTGTCGCAAACCAAGGCGCGAAGTGCTTTGTAACCTTCTTCCCTCCGAGTGAAGTTGCTTCTCATTGACTCGGGACAACGTGTGATACCGACGTAGAACGAAGACGTCTCGTTAAAGAACCTGTAATGAAATAATGCACAGCTGGAATAGTCTATTGAAGATCCGTGCGCTAATCATCATCAGAAGCAGTGTGAGGCCCAGTGCGAAACGAACCATGCACAAAAAATCCCTAAGCAGTCCCTTTCTGCTTTTTCTGGTCCTAGTATGCCCGACAAGCCTCCCCTCTTCTTTAGCATCTCCATCGCTGGGCTAAGTATACAACACATTAAGCATTTTTTCTTCATGCAAACCCACCATTTTGGAGACTCGCAGTGTAGAAGAAAGAAGTGTTTCATATCAGTGCATGTTAAAGAACCCCAGGTGGTCGAAATTTCCGCAGCACATCACAAAACGGTGTCCTTGAAAGAGTAAATCGCTTTGGGACGTTGAACCCCCATAAACGAAACCATAAACCAAACTTTCTTACCTCCGAAATCAAACCTACTTGCTTTCGTTGCATACGGAAAGTCGTAATGACGTTTTTGTAAGGCCAATCTGCAAATTCACTGTGCACAGGGCACATTGGTTGCTTGCAGGAGCGACCGCGCATACGTCCAAATGCTCTTCCAGCACGGACAATACGCACGCCGCCAAACTACGTGAGCTATGGGTTATGCTTTTATACCACATATTGGTCGCTGAGCCTCGGCTAATGGCGATCGGCGATTTCTGCATAGCTAAGCCGACCTGAACCGCATTTTATAATATTTAAAAGTTAATAAGGCGGATTACAGATACCTCCAACAAGTGCCCAAAAGAAAGGAGAAATTTAATCGTTCAACAGAAAGAATGTTAAATTTCTTTCTTGTCCTTTGTTGAACAGTATTGTTTAGTTTTCGAGTATTTGTGTGTTACCGAGGTTTTATATGTCACTTTACGCTTTTTAATCTTGGCACAGGTTCTATTGCTATAGCTACAGTGGCGCACGGTGGAAAACCTCCTGGAGACAGCAGGCCATCTATCTATCGAGAAGCATCGTCAGATCAGTGACCGATTGTGGGGAATCCTGAGTCAAATACAGTCTCAAAGACCTGCACTGCTACCTACACAATCTCTGCATTCGCTAAGCTTTAGATCTTGGTGGGTCCCGGTGTATCCTTGATGGAAGCAACCTTTTCCTCCTGCGCAACAATACCACTTGCTGTGATCCTGTGACCCAAAAATGAAAGTTCCTGCGTATAGAAGATACATTTGCTGTTCAGTTTGAGTCCTGCCTCTTTAATGCGTTGAAGTACTGCTGCAAGGTTATCTATGTGCTCCTGCCGGCCCCGCCCGAAGACTACAATGTCATCTATATAGAAGAGCACGCCCTTACATCCTTGCAGGACTTTGGACATAACACTCTGAAATGCAGAAGGCGCTGAAGTCAGTCCGAAGCACACTCGTTTAAAACGAAAGAGGCCTTCGTGAGTTATAAATGCGGTCAAATCGCGACTCGCAGGGTGAAGCATGACCTGGTGGTAAGCTGATGCGAGGTCTAGCTTAGAAAAATTTGTAGCCCCCACTAAACTATGCAATAGCTCTTCTGTATGAGGAAGGGGAAAGCTGTCTATTACGACAGCTTTGTTTGCTTGTCGAAGGTCTACACAGAGGCGAATATCTCCCTCTTTCTTCTTAACGACCACAATGGGTGACACCCATTCAGATGTCTCCACCCTCTCTATCCCGTCCAGATTTTCCAACCGATGGAGCTCTTCCGAGACCAATGGTCGTAGCGAGAGCGGAAGGCGCCGAAGTTTGGATTGCACTGGCTTCACCGTGGATCGCGTTTTGACGTGATGCACAAAACATTTCGCGAGGCCAAGGCCTGGATCGAAAAGAGATCCAAACTCGTCAACTAATTCCTTTGGGAGGTTAATATCCTGCACGGCTTTCGTCGGGTCAGGGCGCTGTTCCCTTCGAGAATTAGAAGTTAGCGTCGTTTCAAGGCACTGCAGAGATGACCCATCAATCTGTAGACCGAGGGCCTTGATGGCATCGATGCCCAAGAGTGAGGTGCCTTGTTCTACGACGAAGAAAAGAAGGCTTGTTGTGCTAGCTTTGTACGTAACGTTAGCGAAGAAACAGCCACGAACCGGAATTGGCTGTTTTGAATAGTCCAGTAACCGAACAGTCGGGGCCAAAAGTACTTGGCCTTCAAAATACTGCTTAAAAAGATCGTGCGCAACAATGGAAACTGACGACCCAGAATCTACAAGGAAAGTTATGTCCGCCCGGTCAATCGAAACTGTGACGTGAACAGCGGAGCGAGCGGCCGTCGTCACAGCCAGAATGCTCAAAACTTCCTCGCTAGGAGAGTCTTGGCTGTCTACCTCACGCACCGGAGAGGAGCCTCGTTTCTGGCAAAAAGAGCGGAAGTGACCCATGCCACCGCAATGGTGACAACGCTTGCTTTTGGCTGGAGACTGGCGGTTGTGCGACCGCTTCGAGCTCTCGTCGGATTCTAGTGTACGCGTAGGCGTATTTCCACGAGTATTTATGCGTCCAACATCTACAGAAGGAAATTCTTGCAGATCATTGTACGCCTGCTCAAACTGCCTTGCCAGTAGTACTGCTCTAGCGAACGAGAGAGACGATCCTTCAAGCAGAAGACGCTCGCGCAAGCTCCGAGACGAAATACCAGCAACGAACTGGTCACGCAGCGAATCTTCTTCGACAGGAAAAGAGCATGTAGCAGAAAGCTCCCGTGATGCAGTGATGTACTCATTCACTGATTCACCAGCTTGCTGAACTCGTCTACTGAAACGATGCCGTTCGGCAACAACATTGCTTGTTGCCGAAAAATGAGCGTGCAGAGCGGCGACTGCGATATCGTACAACGATACTTCAGGCCTTGTATCGCCTGTGCCCTTGCTATCTTCCGACGTTTTCTCAGTAGCAGTTTGCTCACCGAGCTTGACGTTGTCCAACGATGGAAGTGGTAATGTGTAAAATATGAGCTGACCTACGCCGGAGCTGTGAAGAAGTAGTGCTTTGCAACGATCCGGCGTGCAGTCAGAGTCCCCCGAAGCAAGCAGGTAGTTCTCAAAGATGAGGAACCATTGCGGCCACGCAACAGCAGGTCGACCAGGCACAGGCAGGAACGGGGGCGGCGGCGCGAGTCCAGATATGCTCATGGCGCCGGAAAGCAAGCGGCGAAAGTCACGCCCCCCGAAATGATCCCATCCTCGTCGCCAATGTTGTAGCGGCGGGTGCCGCCCAAGTACACGAACTGCTAGCAACCAAACATCCCCCGTTTATTGCCACATACAGTCATATATATAACATAGCGACACTGGTACCTCTGGCGGCAGGTGATCCCCAAACCGGAACCGAAACCACATATACAACACTATTTTTCCACTTCCTCTCTTTTTCACCATCTTCTTCTTTTCTTCTTCTCTTCTTTTACCCTGACCTGGAGTACCATTCGAGGCTAACAACCAGGCAGACCTCTCCTGTATTCATTAAAGTCTCTTCTCTCAATCTGTTGTCAATAAGCTGATTGATGCTCTCAGCGTTCATTCCGCTCCTCGCCATGAAAGTATTAACTCATAGTTAAAAAAAACGCTTCATTTTGTTCTCCCATGATGCTTACCAAACGTTTACAGCAATCACTTGACCAGTCAGCTCTAACTAACGAGTGGAAAAACGGGAAGGTGGTTCCAGTCTACAAATCCGGCTGCAAAGCATCGCCTAGTAATTATCTTTCCATTACCGTTACCAGTGCTTGTAAAATTCCTAACATATAATACTCACCAACGTTGTTAATTTCTTTAAATCTAACTCATTTTTTCCGTCATCGCAGTATGGGTTTCGAAAATCTTACTCTTGTGAAGGACTGCTAATATCGTTTACATAAACATTGCATTATACTCTATACCTATCATCAGTAGCTTATTGCATATTCTTGGATTTTTCCAAAGCTTTCGACAATATCTGTAACAAACTATTACTTCACAAATTAAAAAAAAACTTAATTTTGACTGTAACTTGCTGAAATGAGTTTGATGTTTTATTATTAGTGCCAGACAATTTTTTTTATTGTTATAACTCGTTTTACAGAAGTGCCTTCGAGAGTTTCAAAAGACTCAGTTCTTAGACCCCTACTGTTTCTATTTTAGGTTAATGATCTCCCTTCTCTTGTGAACTCCCAAATTCACCAATTCGCTGACCACTGTGCCATTTTTAGGGAAATAACCAACGCTCACGACATCACCTTACTGCAGTCAGTCTTTACCACTATAGGCAACTGGTGCCAGGAATGGTTAATGCAGCTCAATATTAACAAATGAAAGATCATGCGTGTAGCTAGAAAAGCTTCACCACCATCTCCCTACTATATCGATAATATTAATTCGCAATCAGTTTCATCTTGTAAATACCTAAGTGTTCACTTAAATCTTAACTGGTCTATTCATATCGAAACCATAATTAGAAATGCTAATCGAAGGCTTATTTGAACGATTGCTTTATAAGAGATTATTACAACCAAAACTCGAGTATGCAACAAACACCTGTACGTGTTTAGGTTTGCTTTATGGCGGTTTAACGCCCCAAGGCGACTAACGCTATGAGGAACGCCGTAGTGAAGGGATCCGGAAATTTATACCACCTGGGGTTCTTTAACGTGCACAGACAACGCACAGTACACGGGCCTCTAGAATTCGCCTCCGCCGAAATCCGATTGCTACGGCCGGGATCGAACCCGCGTCTTTTGGGTCAGCAGCCGAGCGCCATAACCACTGAGCCGCTGCGGCGGCTTTGACCTGTATGGGACCCTACTCATGGCAACTTGATTAGTGATCTCAAGGTAATGCAAAATAATTCCATACGTTTTATCCTTGCTAACTACAACCGCACAGAGAGTACAACTACCATGAAGTCTAATCTCAGCCTCCCTTCGGTGCCGTCGAGTATAAAACTGTTCAGTATCGCCCTGTTCCTCAAGTTGTATCTTCATGATGCAGTTCTTCTTGTTCGTACCTCCACTGCCCCTACTGGATGGTCTGGTCGACCCCCCGTATTGCCCTGATGATGCTGGCTGGAAAACGCACCTGGAACCAGCTCTGCTACAGGAGCACGGGTGTTCTCGGAACCATCACGCACGGAACTCAGCGCGCTGAGGGACGATTGCTCGTAACAATCAGTGCATCATCATCGATCTTCACAAACGTACCTGGAAGTGCACTGGTTATCTTTTCATTATCACGTGGCAAGTGCCGCGCAAATGAACCAGGATGTAAAGCTCCTTCGCCCGGACGCGTCTTTTCAGTGGGTTCGGTGCCATGGTTCGAGTTAACTGACCCTTCTTCAAGATGCAGGTTGTCACTGCCTTTTTGCCAAAAGGCCGAGTTACCGAGGGTTTGTAGTGCTGCCGAGCCCACGCTTCTCAAGGAAAATTGCATTCGAATATGCGTGGATGCTAGAAGCTACTCTTGTTAGCAGATGTCGAGACCAACCCAGGCCCCACTAGCGATGTTGATTCGTCATCTCCCGAGCTGGTCAATGTATTAAAATAGTTACAGTCTGGGCAGTCGGCGATACTTCTAGAACTAGAATCTATTCATGAAAATTTTTCCAACCATGGTAAAACTTTCGACGATCGAAGGAATAGGCTGGGCAAGATTGAATCTGAGTGCAAGTCACTTGCTTTCATGAAATCAGAGTTACGCGAAATACAATTTGCCTCGAATGAGTACATGGCCCAAGTGTCAGCGCTATCTGCCCGCATTGAAGAGGCCGAAAACCAACCTCGACGCAGCAGCAACTTATTGCTTTGCGCTCTTAAGGACTGAGAGGGCGAATTTATAATCATTTACCACTTCCAAAAGTTACTTAATATCCAAATTGAGCCGAGTAATATTGAACGTGCTCACAGGTTGAGCGTGTACAGAAATGGTAAAGGCAGGTCCATAATCGTTACGTTTTAGCACTTTAAGATAATGGAACGAGTAATTTCACTGGCCAAAAATTTCAAAGGAACACAGTAGAGTGCCAGTGAAGTCTTTTAACCAAACACGCCTTGCCTGCAAGCAACTTGTTCAGTTTGGAAAGGCACATGGTTTGAAATCCAAACTAAGACATGACCGGCTCATTGCTGACAATACAACGCAAATTTATGAACACACTACCCAAACAGTTGTCGAACAGAAATCCTAGCGCCATGTGTATAAAGAACGCGATGTCACCAAGACTGATCTCTCACCGATATTTTTCTTGTATTATAATATTTGAAACATTATACCGAAACGCGATGATGTATGCAACCTCGCCTCATGTTTCTCTAGAGGTCTGGTTTTGCTTACCGAAACTTGGCTTCACTCATTGATAACAGATTCTGAGATCCTACCTTCGTTTAACAATTTAGATATCTTTCGCAAAGATCAAGCTGCCAATGTACGTGGCGACGATTTTATTATCGCTGCTAACCGAACACTGATTTGTACGCTTGTGGACATAACCACTCTAGAAATTATTTGGATAATCACTAATGCCACATTGCCACGCACGCTCCTCGGTGTTTGTTATGAACCACCGTCTAATCACAGCACTTTCAATTCCTTATTCCATGATTCTTTGTAAGCTTTAACCACAAGGCAATAAAAAGAACGCCATACTTCTTTTCAGATATTTTAATTTCTCATCAATGAGCTAGATTCACCGTGCTATCACACTATACAAAAACAACCATGAGGGCGGATTTCTTGGCACGTGCCTTAAATTTGGTCGAACGTAACTAGTCGCAGAACCTACACGCACTACTGACAATTCATGCAGTATACTCGATCTAATTCTAACAACCAATGCCGATATCTTTCCGGCACTCACTTTTCTCCCCTCCGCAAGTGATCAAGCATTTATATGCTGATCTATGCACTGCATACGCTCAAAAAGGTTCTCTGCGCCTGTATGCCAGTCGAGCTACCTTTTCACACAATTTCACTACTTGCCATCACGAACGCCCTCTGGAGAGCAACTAGCAACTTTTTAAAAAGAAATGCTACGCCTAACTGCAAAGTACATTCCTAATATTTCAATAACAGAGCATTCTCAGTCTCTGTGGTTCAACACAGCACTGAAACGGTTGCACAAAGAAAAAAAAGACTTCCGTTCTGCAAAAGAATCTTACACTGACACTGCAATGCACTGCCAGATTTCTACACTGCTATTGAGTAGAATAAATTGTTACGGCACACTAAACGCAACATTTACAATGATACCCTGTCATCTATGCTACACTGTGACCCGAAAAGTTTTTTGGAAAACAATTAATCCTTCCTTTTCTAACAGAATTTCCTTGAGCTGTAGCCATGGCTATCCTGAACCTGAAAGCGACATTGCAGTTGTTTTGAGTGATGTAGTTTGCAGTGTTTCCACTAACGAGACTGTTATCAACCCCCATCACCACCACCTTGTGCACGTGCTCAAATGACAGCTATTAATTTTGATCCAAACGGCATTTCTAATGCATTGACCAACTAAAGAACTCATCCTCAACGGGAACTAACGGTACAAACTCTAAAGTACTTAAAAACACTAAACACATTAGTACCGTCAATTTGTCACTTATATTCCAGCGGTCGCTATCATGCGGTTCCATTCCCGCAGATTGGAAGGTCGGGAAGGTCGTTCTTCTCTTCAAAATAGGTAACCGATCATGTCTAAATAACTATAGGGCAATATCTTTTACAAGTGTTTGTTTTAAAATCATGGAGCATGTTATTTATTCCCAGGTGGCCAAGTTCCCGTCATCTGTCAACTTCTCTCACCCAAATCAACATGGCTTCCATCAAGGTCACTCCTGTGAAACGTAACTCGCTCTTTTCTTGATGACATTCACTCATATCTAGGCCTTAACACACCTACTGACGCCCTACTTATGGATTTCTAAAAAGCTTTCGACCACATTCCCTATAGTCGCGCACTGCTAAAACTCTCGTGCCTTAACTTACACCCACGTGAAGTCAACTGGGTCAGCGAATTTCTAACCAACCGTCTGCAGTTCGTCTTTACCAACTCTTACTCATCCGCCTTTTCCGATGTCTTGTCAGGCGTTCCACAAGGCCGTGTACTTGGACCCTTTCTCTTCATAATCTATATTAAAGACCTGCCCCTTAATGTTAATTCTAACATTCGGCTTTCCCCTGATGATTGCGTAGTCTACCTCCAATAAATAACCTGTCTGACGTTAGTGCTCTCCAGAACGATTTCCTTAAAACAAAAGGTTTGCGCGATACCTGGCTTATGGAAATAAACGTCAACAAAAGTCTCTTTGCTCTCTTTTCACCGCCGTCGTAAGCACCTCCCACTCGCCGCCTGTACGACTGTCCTACCGTAACCGACACAAGTGCCTAGGCATTAACTTTTCCCGCGACCTATCTTGCTGCAATCATATTAATCAGGTTGCTAACTCTGCTAACCGCACTCTTGGCTAGCAACGCCGTAACGCTGCTTTAGTGTTCTCTAGTGTAGAACTTATCGTCTATGTCGCACTTGACCGAACTAGAGCATGCTCATTCCATATTCGATCATCATCAAGCTAACCTAGCAAATTTGCGTGAATCTGTTAGAAATCATGCGGATAGCATCATACTATCCAATTACTCCTGTCACACTAGCGTCACCAAATTAGAGACCCAACTTGATCTCCACCCCTTAGTTTGCCGCGGTAAACTAGCACGTCTGTGCCTATATCACAGATTTCTTCATACCATGCCTCCGGACATCTTCATCCGTCCAGCTTATCGCTTATCCCGCACAGCCATCCAAAAGCCGTTTATCCTGAGCGCACCCAAGCTACACCATTCCAGAAACCATTTTTTCCTAAGAATAGCCTAGGAATGGAACGACCTTCCCGCCGACGTGTCCTTGGTAACAGACCGTCATCAATTCAAGACCGCCATCGAAAATCTCCTCTATACTCACCTGTAACCCTTATATTGCAGTACACCACACCCACCACTCATGTAATCCCCGTAAGGGGGCCTTTGAGGTGTAAATAAATAAATAAGTATATAAATAAATGAATAAATAAATCATCCCGATCTACATGATGGCCTCATCCCCAGCCAATTTTTGTATCCCACCCCATTGATCATAGTTACAAAGTCGGAATTGTGTCATACAACAAGATTTGCTTCTCGCAGTCATTCCTGCTGGGAACCTCGCGTGACTGGGATCGCCTTCCAGGAGGCGTTGTTAGCATTAATGATTACAAGCAGTCCCAAGAAGCACTTGCTAAAATTGTATATTCAGGTGTTATTTAACACTAAATCAAACAACTGTATTTTTCTCTTTAATTTTGATATTTACCACTCCCCCTATGTTATCCCTCTGGCCCTCCAGGGTAACATAAATAAATAAATGAAATAACATAAACAAAATCTTCTCCCCAATTATTCACCACGACATCTGTAAATACTACCGCTGATCATGCGGCAAACAATATTGGAGAGATTGTGCCTCCCTGCCTTACACTTGGCCGTATTAGGATTTTCTTTCGTTATGGAAGACTATCGTGGTTGTGCACCCTCTACAGATATTTTCCATAATTCTTACCTATAGCTCTTCTATGGTCCGGTTATGCGTGCCCCATGGAGTGGCGTAGCGCTCGGAGCGGCAGTTGTGCGGTCACAGTGCTCAGCGGCAGTACCACGGTACACAACACACTACTCTTTCTTGTTTGTTTGATAAGATGAGAGCCTCTCTAATCCATTCGCTGTAAATAATTCAGGTCATTTTAAACAGAAACGTTCGAAATAATTACCCATTCTTTTCATTAACGTTTAGGATAAAATATTGGTTTCTACGGATCTGATATTGAGAGATGTAACAGTGCAATGGTTTCTACCTTAACATTCTCCTCACCTGCAAAAAAAAAACCCCAAAACATCGCGAGCGCACGTCCGTTCAATTTCCTCTTTTATCCATTTGCTCTTCACTGCGTGACATACGGAGACGAAAAAACCTTCAGAGAAGTTCGCTTTTTAGCAGTATAAGGAAACCGATGTGCGTACGCGATGCTCATTAATGGTGTGTCAGGTATACGCTGGCTTTATTTGGTTCCACTTACGGCAGTCTTATAAAAATAACACATGAAACCTGATTATTATCAATTTTAACACGTAGAGATGGCAGCGAACTCTTCTGACAGGTCACCACGGCTTCAAGTACTCGTTGTAGAGGGGAACCGAAAACACAAACATGCGCAACGAACTGTAGTATGCAAATTCCTGAACTTGCGCCATTATTAACTACGAAGAACTAGCAATTATGTAAAAAATTATGCAATATAGCGAGGATTTCCGGAACATAGGCAGGAAAAAAGTCGCCGAATCAGACATTTTTTGGTTCACGTAGGGAATTTTCTCGTGCGGCATGAAAGTTCAATCTCGTTCCAGATGTCCCGCTTTTTTTGGCACAACAGGCAGATGGCCCGTTGTAGAAGTTCCATCTTTTTTCACATCCGCCAGTTGTGTTCTCCACTCCATTTCTTGGTATTTCTGCTCTTTTTTATATCATTTCCTCCTTCACTGCAACACAGTGAGCGCAAACACTACATTTCTGGTCTCTCTTTGTTCCCTCTTTCTTGCTACTTTAGCAGCGCTGACTTTTTTTTGCTCTTTTTGAGTGAAGGTTAACCATACCAATGTGGGCTTTGAGGATACGTTTATCACGTGCCCCTCCTGGCTGTCAACGTTCTGAGTGGTTGTGGCCCTAGGTGGCCAAGCCAAAGGGCACAATATCGATTTCCGGCCACTGAGCGGGCGGATTCAATGGAAATGTTAAAATGGTTAATCGCGCGTGTGCTTTACGATGTCAGTGGGCGTTTTAGGGGCCATGACATGGTTCTTTGACGTATTACAGTTTTGTTGTATGCCAGTATGTATTTTTTTATTTCCAAAGATTAACTTTTCTCGACACGCTGTATATTACCAGTAATGCGATCGAAACCGCGACCGGCAAACTTCTCCTACCGACTACGAACGCCACATTGAAAACCTCGCGTGACGTCACAAGGGCATCATGCTGCTGCGTTGTCTGCAACACATTGCATGATGCCAGCGGATATCAATCCTGTCAGTCCGTAGGCACCGAAGGACACTGCGTTTTAGCTTTTGAGGCAGCTGTTTCGAGTATACACAACGTTTCATTTCACTATTTTTATCTTTATTGCCTCAAAGAAAAGTTCACTGGCCGCAGTGGCTCAGCTGCTTTCGCCTTCGGATGCTGATCTCAAGGCCGCAGTGTTGAACCCGCCTCGGCGGCCGCGTTGTCATGGGGCTGAATGCGAATAAAATGGCAGAATTTTAACGTAGTTAAACCGAGTAGACGTCGTAAAGCATGTGTTTAGCCTGATTGGCTCATCGTTTTTGTCTGCTGCGTCATGGTCACATCTGGTGACGTTATCAGACTCAGGCTAATCACTGATCGAGGTGAAGCTGATATGATGTGTTCGCGTCGCTGATGACAGAATGAAGAGGGCGATGTGTAATGCATAGCACGAGAGTGTTTAACCCGAACCCTGGCCAATCCCCCACCATGGCTATGTGCCATCATCGCTTTTGAGGCAACAACACGAAGCGTGATCGGCCAGGCTTATGATGTTTGGATAGGTGGGGGCGTGCAGGGGTATGGTGGCCTGGTGTTTTGTGCCGTAAGCATGCTTGGATTTTTTTTTCGGCCCTATTTCCATGCAGCAAAGAAAAGGAAGCTGCGTCGATAGCGTAATGCTCTCGTGACGCGGCCAGTGAAGCTGATCTGTTCGCGGCGCTGGGGGTTCGAATCCCAGTCACGTCAATGCTTTTTTTTTTCAAATTTTTATTTATAATTTTGCTCGGTTACACCGACGGAGGCGACGCTGATCAACACTTGAACAGGCTTTAAGATCTCCGCTCTAAAGAATACTATGATCTCTTCCTCGTAATCTATTCTCCAATGTCATGCGAGGTCCATGTCATCTCTTTCCCTCCCCCCCAGTAGAGCTGCGCTCAAGAGGAGGGGGGGGGGGGGCAGAGAGGGACAGAGATAGATTACAAGGAGCTCACACAGGCTGCGCGCACCTTTCTGGAATTAGTTATTATGCAGGCCAGCTTCTGGCTCTTATTTGCCGCATTACCAGTATACTAATCACCATTAATATTTTTTTCTGCCTTTCAGTGTAGGCTGTAGTACCAGGAAATAAAATATTGCGCATCAAACCCGGTCAAAATAAAAAAAACATGCCTTTATGGCGCTAGCGCGAAATTTCATTTTTACCATTGCTACGAAATTAGGAACGAACTTCGACAGGTCGTTCCGGGCCCTTTTGTGGAAAGCTCATCTTTGCACTTGAAAGCGCAAGCTAATCATTGTCACGGGTGCGGTAATCTTGGAGTACGCGCTTACTTGGAAGACCCAGATAGAAACACCATCTAGCAGACTTCGTACACTCGCACAGCGATTCACCCGTATTCTCGAATGTGTCTCACCGCATCGTTGTCCTAGCGGTCAGAGAGGTGCGTGGTTCGATCTCCAGTGCCGCCTAGTACCATCGATGGCACAGTCTGTACAGCTTTCCCCTGGCCTTGTGCTCGGCTTCTCTGGGATGAAACGCTTGGAAAAAGGAATCTCTGACCCAACAATGTGTATACAAAAATACATTGGAGCATGGCGCTCTTTGGGAAATAGGTGCCCCTGCGGCAATAAAATTCAACGAAATTATCACCAGATTTGCTGTAAAAATGAGCAATGTAATGTTTAGGACAGTTTTGAACTCTGACAGATGCAAGAAACTTGTCGGAATTAGCATTGTGCAGGTGTATACACGGTCCTGGTAACATCTCCTTTCATTCTTTTTCACGATAACATTTATCTCCAGTGTCCTTACCACACGCTCATTTAACTGAGGACGGTGGCACCAAAGCGAACATGTGCGTCATCAACCATTCCTCTTTCTGCTCCTTATGTCGTGAGCAAACGCTGTGGCAAGTGCTTCCGAATTAACGACTTGTTTTCTCTAGAGGTTCCGTGGGCATGACAGGGGTACTTCACTCTTCAGAGTTACGCTGTTTGATTGAAACGTATTTTGTTGCTTGCTGAGGATGTAGAAAGTAATCGGGGCTTAACATGCAGAAGGTCATGGCTAAAATTTAATGGCTTTGAAGGGCAAAAATAGGCGAACACATGAATCCTTGGCAACTATCCACGGTGAATTGGACACACGTACGCAACTCGAGAGCAGGGTTAAAGATACTGAAGATAAATTTATACATCCTAAAAAGCTTGACGTATCAGAAACTTAATATAAACGATGTCGAGAACAGAAGCAGGCGGTCGAATTAAACTCTTTTTGGCTTTACTGAAAATAAGACGACACAACAGAAACCCTAAAAAAAGAAGTAATTTCTGGTGCTTTTCTAGAACAAATTTCAAGTGCCTATCTCGGGGATTGAAAAAATATATCGCTTGGGAGAAAGGTACTACTTCATTAGAGTGACGAAGCACAAATTTTGAACAATGGTTCGAAGCTAACGGGCTGCCTTATGAGATATTTGATGGCATATATTACCACACTGCAACCATTTGTTGGTTATCGTTGACTGCTCTAGCACATACAACCAGATAACAACACCAGTGTATGACTGGAAAAATGCTGATGATGTCGCCGTTCTTGATGTCTTTATTGGCTATTATTCAGAATTTGATACCAATTATACTGATTCGTCGGAATCATGTGATGATCTCTTGTTGACATTTAAGCACGAGGTGGAACACTGCGTACCCCTCCATGCTCCCGCATGGGTAAAAATTGAAGGGGACACATAGGCTCCGCTTTAAAGGCAAACTAAACCTTTTTGATATTTCCGCGATATTCTAGCAGTTAAATCATAGAGACTGCAGGTAAAGCATACAAAGTTTTTTTTTGCGCAAGCATTTAAAATAGTGGCATAATCGACGGTTGAAAATTACTTTTCTCTTCAAAGTGAAGGATGAGTGCGGGGAAGCTCGGTGTGACGTCACTGAAGGTAAGATTTCGCATTACTGCTGCCGTCAACCACACCCTGCCATGCATCGTTGGATGCTGCCAAACAACGCTCGGTGCGATTTGCCTTAAGCGGCGTTGGCTTATTTTCTTCAAAGCAAGCGTTTTGCGTTGGAATGTACCGGTACTTTCCATGACGTCATCATGCGCACTCCCTTGGAGCTGTGCACTGCGGAGAAGCTTGAAGGCCGTCGCGGTTTTAATCGGCGATTACGTAACCATTTCGACTGCTAGCCCAAAAGGACTTCGCATGTTTGTGCAAGTTTCACACATTCCAACTTTTTAAGGTCATCGATTTCTAAAACCTATGCAGTTGCCCTTTAAGGGTAAGACGCAATAGCGTTAATATGTGTGCGGAATTGGGCATCCCCGATTTTACAATCATAAATCCCTGGCAGTGCTCATACCTCTCCTGGCGCAGTGGCACAGCGTTTAAGTGTTGAGCCAATGCACTGCAGTGGCAAGTGGTGCCACCGGTCGACCTTGCGCGACCCAGGGTCCCAGGGTGCCGAGTAACCTCTCGGGGCCAATCATGAATTTAGCTCCCACCTGCCACGATGGTCAGTTTGCTCACAATCAGGTGGACTGGTTGGGGTGGCTCCAAAAGAGTCACGTGACCAAGGAGGCCCACCTAGGTTGCTTCTTCCGGGAACTTCTCGCTCAACGCCGATGACGACGACGGATTTTCAGCAGAACTCGAGCCTTAGAGCTAGCGCATTAAAACTGTAAATATATTTATTCCCTTGATGACTCCAGACGTCATAAAATGAAGCGATAACTATCACTACTGAGGAAACTTATACGAAACATTGCACTCAGGTCGTGCACTGAAAAAAATCAAGCTTTAAGAACTGCGAAACACAAATATACAAATATCACGACTAGAAATTTTATCAAAAGCACTCCCCCAAAATTCTAGAGGCGTCTGAACTCTCGAAGACGTTGAAAAAGCCATGTACCACCACATGAGATTTTAAAAAGGGCTAACGTCTTTAGTCAGTATTTCCATTCAGTCTTCGCACTTTTTATTACCATTCTATGCCTCTCCTAGAATCATAAATCACTTCCCGTTACGTAAACAGAGGCGTAAAACAACGAATGACTCGTGCACTTTGGCATTGTTACTAAGTGTTGATGAAAAACAAATCTAGCAGCACTTACAATTTTCCAAATCCATTCCTGAAGAGATACGCAGAGTTCGTATCGAAATACTTACTCCTTGTTTATAAGAAATCCTTCCAAAATGCAGATGTGCTGAGAAACTGGCCAATTGCTTAAGTTGTTCCTGTGTCCAATCTGGAGACGCTACAACTGCTTCTAACTAACGCCCCATTTCAGTCAGCTGTACTGCATAGAAGTATCTTTAACACGTCATTTTCAAGCACAGTGTAACATTCCTATAAAGAAACAATGTGCTCATTCCTAACCAACACTGCTTTATAAACGGGCTGTCAACGACAACTCGGCTTTTAGAAACAATTCACGATCTCGCATCTGCTCTTGACACACAAGGCCAGGTTGATGTCTTATTCCTTGACTTGCCAAAGGTGTTTCATCGCGTATTGACATTCAGAACTGTTGCTCAGACTTCAACACTTCCTTGGCAACAATAAAGTTACTAACTAGTTAAAAGAGCATCTTTTAGAGCAATAGCAGTAGGTGCAATTATGACAACCATGCATAGAACCATGTTAAACTAATGTCTGGCGTACCTCAGGCAACGCTGCCGGCACCTAACTCACTTCTCCTTTACATCCACGACCTGTAGAGTTAAATGTTAATGAAGCAGACCGAATGTTCGCCGACGATTGTATTATTTATAAAGAAATTAAGTGTCATGATGACCATGTCGCTTTAAACAATGCATTGTTCGAAGAGAAAAATGAAGTCGGGAGTGGCAGATGACGTCGAAGGACCAGAAATCAGTTTTTATGAGTCTGTAAAGAAAAAAGAACCCGCTCATTTTCCCTTACGCTGTTGAAAACTGGTTCTTAAAAGCAGTCCAAGAATGCAAATATATCGGAGTGAAAATCTCTTCTGATCTGAAATGGGATAAACATGTGCAATAAGCATCGTCAAAAAGCACTTTCTGACCAGAAATCAGTTTTTATGAGTCTGTAAAGAAAAAAGAACCCGCTCATTTTCCCTTACGCTGTTGAAAACTGGTTCTTAAAAGCAGTCCAAGAATGCAAATATATCGGAGTGAAAATCTCTTCTGATCTGAAATGGGATAAACATGTGCAATAAGCATCGTCAAAAAGCACTTTCTGAGCATTTTTTTCTTCAAGGATCGATCCCCTCTGCCTCTCCTAGCACCAAGCTATTGGCATACTGTTCCCTTGTCAGTCCTGCATTTGAGTACGTACAAAATTCTCGGTTGGTTTGCGTACGCACATCAATGAATAAATAAGTTAGAATGTGTCTCAGCGGAGAGCAGCCAGGTTTATTTTTAACAAATATCTGTATAATGATTCTCCAACTGAACTCTTGGACAAAGGAAGCCTCGCCTGTATTATTAACCGCACCCGAGCCTTGTGCCTCAGGTTCATCTTTCTTCTCTTAAACGGTGCACTGAAATTAGTCTCTGCGCTTTACTGGTTTTTCCAACTAAAGGAAATAGCAGGAAAAATTTTCGCAGCATTTAATAGAGCATAAATTTCGTGCTGACACTTTTGGTTATTCATATTTCTTGCAAGCCACAAGAGAATGAAGTATGTTACCCGGTAAGGTTGTTAATTCTGAATCTCGGAGCAGTTTTCTTTCTAAACTCTCATAATTGTTCATTCGAACCATTATACTCTGGCACTGCATGTGCCACTTGTTAAGTAATCTTATTAGAGCGTTAGCTCTACTTACCGGCAAATTCGAAAAAGGACTCATGCCTGTATTTTGACCATCCAGATCAGCCAAGGTCAAACGGAACTTGGTTGATTTCGCTACTGTTTAGCTATGTGTCTGAGCCTAGTATATGACACGTGATCAACCATGATCAGAATAAGGATCTTTATTTCTCGGAAAATAATACAGAAAATGCAGGATAATCATCTGCATCCTTAGGCGCTGTGACTAGTGATGGATCCATTGCCTGACCTCATAACTACTAAGTAAAAAAATAAGCAATGTCGACATTTAAAGCTTTTCTCTCAGCATTTCCGTTTTATTGTTGCTACTTTTAATGCCATTGACTTTAATTTTGATTTTTTAAAACCAAAATATAACTGCAAGTTTCATAATTCTGTGAACGCCCACAAGCCTGACCATCCGTCGGCAGCTAGCGCTATAGTGCATCCCTTTTTTTGTGTATTATTGTTTCTTCTATGAAATTTCTATTTCCTCGTGTTGCATTATTTATTTCATGTTGGTGTAAGCTCGTTGTGCCATAGGTGGAGTGGAAGGCAGTTATTCTGTTTATTTTTCCTTAGCTGCCCGCCATCTAACGAATGTCTCTTTTGTACACATTGTTCTTGCTCCTCTAAGGAGCGCACTAAACTATTTCTTTAGCAAGATAAAGTGTCCTCGGCTCCACCGACGCACTTCACATGGGGTAAAAAAAAACGCTTTCGTTGACCACAAACTGCCGCAGAAGATATACCCTCATCTCATAAATGGACAAATTGGGGGCTATCAAAGTGGTTTATAATTATCCCTAGTAAATTAATCGTCGCTCTTCCATAGGTTCATGACGTCACACCCGGCCCCAGCCACAGCTTTGATTCGCTCCTGCATCCGCTTCGCCATTTCTGGTGTCAACATGGAGTCCCCAATAACCCCCTGCTGATAGCCTTTGGCCTTTTTAGCGAACAGCTTCCCGTACGCCTCCGAGTTTCCAGCTTTCTGGAGTCGCTTGACCCACTCCGGTTTTCCCTCGTCAGAAATGGCGGCGGCCTCCTGCATTCGCCGCTTGGTGTCGCTCTCGACGCATTCCCAGACACCCTCGTTCCGTGTTTCGGCGCAGATCTTCTCCAGCAGCCTCCTGCTGCGGCGCAGCTTCCGGCCGTACTCCCCGTCTACGTCCAGGAAGTCAGCGATCCTCAGCACCGTCGTCTTGTTCTCCTCGGCCAATTCCTGGTAAGTTAGGAACAGCACGTTGTCGTCGAACCTCCGGGCGTACCAGGAAGTAAGGCTGTCCAAGTAGTCACCGCACATGGCGCGGCCCTCGACGAAGTCATCGTAGAACCCTTCGAAGGTTTCCTTGGAGGCGTCTTTGCCCTGCGCGTTGAGCATCTGCTGGTAGAAAAATGCGCAGCAGTCGTACGGGTTGCTGGCGACGTAGATATATTTCGCGCACTCTGCGCGTGGAACGAGGCGGTAAGGCAGATGGGTTCGGATGCTTCCGGGCCTCGGCATAGCGTCGAGAGCTTCTGCCCCCTGCGAACACAGGCAGTGTGGATTTATTACAACTACAGATATATATATATATATATATATATATATATATATATATATATATATATATATATATATATATATATATATATATATATATATATATATATATATATATATATATTAGCAGACAAGGTGAAGGGAATGAGGGGCTCGTTTGACAAACATATTAAGGAAGCTAACAGTCATGGAAACCAAGGGGCATAGGGGAATGTTTTTAATCTTTCTTTTTTTTATTTGTAGTGCCAATCAATCGGTTTAAAGAAAATTACTTATAAAGCAGCAGAAAAAACAACCATGCCGCCGGTGGGCTCCGAACCCACGACCTCCGAATATCACGTCCGGTGCTCTTACCAACTGAGCTACGGCGACGGCTGTCCAATCTGCTGCTTTCGTGAGCACTCTCAAGGTTCGCTTAGACGCAGTAAACATAAATACCCACGAAAGCAGCAGATTGGACAGCCGTCGCCGTAGCTCAGTTGGTAAGAGCACCGGACGCGATATTCGGAGGTCGTGGGTTCGGATCCCACCGGCGGCATGGTTGTTTTTTCTGCTGCTTTATAAGTAATTTTCTTTAAACCGATTGATTGGCACTACAAATAAAAAAAGAAAGATTAAAGACATTCCCCTATGCCCCTTGGTTTCCGTGACTGTTAGCTTCCTTAAAAAGGACAGGCTCTGTCCAAAACGTCGACTCAAAATAAATCTATGGCTAAATGAAGCGTTTCAACTTTGAATATATATATATATATATATATATATATATATATATATATATATATATATATATAAGATGCGCAGGCGATTATAGAGCATCATGCGAGAAATCTGTATTAGCAGTCGTGATTGTACGTCTTCCATTTACGTTGATCAATTTCCTTATGCGTCTTTGAATTGGCTATCACCGTGGGTTTCTTTTGAACGGGGGCCTCAGAAGTGTGCAGGTGTGTCTGTGTGTTCCTTTTTAGAGGCGAGGGGGTTAGAACAGAGGTTCACTGGAGGTTAGAGGGTAGGGGTGGGTGGAGGGTGGATGTCGGTGGGTGTGCGGAACGTCATAGACGGAAGAAACATTTTTAATAGTGGGTGCAACCACCGAGGAGTGGCCCGAAAAAGGCACCTTCGGGGTGCGTAAATAGTAAGGGGAGGAGGTTACATACACGCGCACACGCATGCATGCACATACAAAAAGGCAGACAGACAGACAAACATAAAATATGTTTTCGTCAAAAAATGACTACACTGCAGCTCGTTAAAATGATCTTACTGCACTAATATTGTAATGAATTCGACACTGCTACCGACTGGATGCTGTTAATAAAGAAACACCGCGTTTGCGATTAACGTCTGCGATTTCGAAGGAGATGGGGATTCTGATAGGTCTGAATTATTGCCACCGTTGCAAAAGTCAAAGCATCCCTGATCTTGGTCTGCACATAGCTCTAGGTGAAGACGATGTGAAAGAGATCCATCTAGGGCTCTCTCGGGACGTTCCACTCGAATGTGGGGAACGGAACTCAACCATAGAAAGATCAGAATCTCGATTGATTCACCATTCAATTTTCCCCGACTCCAGTAACACTCTTGGCTTCCAGACTTTACCCCGTCGTGGTTGCGGATTTGATCCATCAGCCAATAAGGATTCATGTCCACCTTAGACTGTTAAAAACATATAAGGGCCATCTAATAAGTTTTGCATCCTGAAGTCTAAACTCTTCATCTCTAATTGAATAGAAAAATGCTACCTTCAAATGAAACTTTATATTCAAATTTCTCAGAAAAAGTGCTTTAGGTTTCTGGACACATTGAAATGGTAGAAGACGCCTGAGAACTTGCGGGCTGCAATAAGTTACTCTAAAGCAGCGTGGCGTCTTCGGGTTGTTTACAGAGAGAGGTGTTCAGTGTCTTGACAGCAGTCCTCAGATGAGGACCCTTTATAGAGAAGCCTGCGTGAAATGGGCCAGCGGATGTTGTTCCACGTATTGCGCTATTTATTGTAGTAAATATTTCAGAACCTCCTTATTCTGCTTGCAAAATTCCAATTCCATGGACGCGCAGAATCCTTCCCACTTCCAGCGAACGCAATGTTCAAATGCTCGCATGCTGTGAGAGAGGTGTTCTGGCCGTCGTGTCTTCTCTGCAGGCCAGGAGGGCTGCGGTCCTGACCCCTGTCCCTTCATCGGCACAATCCGGCTGTGCTTTATACAGCATAAGTGACTGATCATGAACAAGTTATTGCGAACGTATGGTGACATTAACGGTGGGTTTCGACGGCAAAGTTAAAAAATATGCTTGATTGAATTTACTGGACAGTGATGGTCTTGTTTTACTGCATTTTTTGAAGTGTTGCAAAGTTTTGAGCTGCGCGCTTTCCCTGCAGACTTTGGAGAATTTTTGGTTACGTCCGGGTTGAATTCGTCCACTAAAGATGCAGGCACTCGTCATGACAACAGTTGGCCTCACAGAAGTGAGGAGGTAAGTGTTGCGCCGGAGGACATGAGGATCTGGCATGTATTGCCTCATCTTGCTCAATGACGAAACGTCGCCTCGTAAGGTTTATGGCTGTATATAATTACAAACAAATAGGTCTAGCGTAGGCGTTTTATGTTTGGCAAGGATGTATCCAAAGACCAAAGCATCGTTCCCAGCAGCTGCGCCCATTCTACCACAATATGCAGGGATTTGAGCAGGGGTAGCTATGAGTTGTATCGCAGAAAATGGAGTATCCGAAACTTTCACTGACATGTAAAATCTTCCAACCGCATGAATTAGTTAATAATACATTCCAGGAGGCAGGCCAGGTGGTGGCGCATGCCTCGTATTTGCTTGCTATAAAACAACTCGACTTTGCGGCATTTCACTGCAGATATAAGACCATGTTCTTGACCTCCGTTTATCTCCTTTTCTGTCTATGTCCTGACCTCTTGCTATATTTGATCAAACCGCTCAATCAGACCAAAGGCGCCCACAAAATGTGTTCTGCAGTATAGTGTAACAGTAGTTATACAAATTACTACTTCGCTGACGATGCCTGTTTACCTGCATTTCGAGGTGCGGTAGGTGTCTTGCTCGCTCCAGAAGTGGAGCAGGCGGCGCCTTCTCGTGAAGGATGTGGTAGACTATAAGCTGTACCCACGTGCCCCCGCACAGGGGCAGGTCTGTGACGACGAAGACATCGTCCGGGCGAGGCTTGTACGAGAGCGCGGAGCGAATGCTGTCCTCCGGGTAAAACTTGCTCACGTTGCTCAAATTCTCCGGCATGGTTTCCTGGGAAAAGGTAAAATAAAATGAAAGATACTGACAAGAAGTCGAAAATTTTTGGGCCTTCTGTGGCGACAAATAGAGTTATAGGTCATGAACCCCTATGCAATTTTTAAGGGCGACCCACTCAGGCCTTCACGCTAAGCGGGATTACGTCAAAGCATGTGACATGACCTCATAGTTTAGCAGGTGACCCCTTAAGGGCGAATGATTTTTGACGTCGAAATTCTTTTCCACGCAGAAAAACGACGACAGTGGAAACCTCGAAAAACATCTTTGAAACAGCTGTTGTCGTAAACGTTTTGTTTTGAACAGTGAAGGAGAAAACAGACAAAAGAATTATTTTTTTAACAAAGCTCTTTTGGCGATAAAATTCCGTCATATTTATAAACATCCATTTCGGGACATTAACTCTTCGAGAGTTGCACGACAAAAACTAAATGTCCGGCGTTGGCAGCCGAATAGCGCTCGATAGGCACTTAGCGCTGCAGTGCAACCTACCTCCAGGCACAGAGACCAGTTTTAGGCGTTTGAGAGCTCAATGCGCATGAATGTTCATGCGCTATCGTCTTTTCCGCAATTTTCGCTACTAGCTCAGCTCTCTTCCATGACACATTGAAGCATTTCTCGGTCCCCTCGGTATGCACTGCACCTTTAGCCGGGACACGCCATCGCAACGATGCAGGTCACGGGAATGCCCTTTTTCATGCAGGCCGCACCGATATGGATCGCCTTGTCAACGCCGTTTTGCTATCAAGGCAGCCGTTGCAGTCTGGATCACTACTCTGACGTTTGGTGGGATACCGTCAACACGCCCAACAAAACCAACGCCGTGCCTTACCATCGTCTTTAACCCCGGACTGCTTCCACATCTGGCAACCGAGTGCTACGCTAAGCGTGGCAACTTCGAAAGGACTACAAATACCGTCGTCTTACTGGAGTCACTCGGGGCACGCCACCGCAACGATGCAGGTCACGAGAATGCCCTTTTTCATGCATGTTTGTTATTTACCTGATTCAACTTGCATACGCTCTGGTAATGCATTTTTGATAGCAGTGTCGTACCCCATCGACCCTACGCATTGCTTTCGAAGAATACTGTGCATATCATGTTACCAGTGTATCAACGCATATGTCTCTTGCCTTCTGTTAGTGTTCGCTGGGGACGTCGAACTGAACCCCGGACCCACAGTAGATAGTAACCCTCAACCGTCAATCGAATCAATTTCTCAGGCCATATCCCGCATTGAACTTTCTCAAAATACTATATTAAGTGAACTAGCGCTGCTTCGCGCCACTCAGTCGAAAGTTGAGGATTCGATTTCCAGCCTTTCTTCCAGAGCTGATGCCCTAGAAAAAGTCTCCGAAACAAATTAGTTAGGCGGCTCAGGCTCTGTAGCCGATTCAGATGTGGCTAAACTTTCCTTAGATATTAAGCTACCTTCGGACAAATGTGACGACGCCGAGAATCGTCTCCACCGGTCAAATTTGCTGTTCTTCGGAATAGAAGATGAACAAGAGGAAATGTGGTCACAATCTGAATCGCGCATCATTTCATTCTGCTCCCAGAAACTTGATATCGCAATTGATAGGCAAGATATTGAGCGCGCTCACAGACTTGGTCATTTCCAGTCGGGGAAGAACCACCCTATCATAGTCAATTTCACGAGATTTAAAGACAAAGCGCGAATCCTTTTCACCAGCTCGGCGATTAAAGACACGTCGTTCAGAGTCCGAGAAGACTACTCTGCACGTGTACGCTTGGCAAGGAAAAACCTTTTTTCATATGTTCTGCAGAGTTCAAACTCATTCAAAATCCGCTTTGATAAGCTAATTATTAACAATAAACAGTTTGTGTATGATGCTGGAACCGACTCCGTAACCGAACAAACTTCATAGCACTCACTGCCGTCGCAGAAGCTGTTGATTCGCCAACCTTTGCAAACTTCTGAGCGCGCCTCCCCTGCCCTAAGAGACGAATCAGTATCAGTTTTACTAACCAATATCCGAAGCTACTTCTCAAAGAAAGACACCGTTGAAGCTATTTTGGATGACAACAGCACCGATATCGCGATCTTTACCGAAACATGGCTCGCCCCTGATATACAGAATGAAGAGCTATTGCAAGATAAGCAATCTTTCGATTTTTTCCGGTGTGATAGACCTGGGCACAGGGGAGGCGGCGTGATGGTCCTCGTTAAGCGTACCTTGGTTTCTTCTGCTCTTGAAATCACTAGCAATAGCGAAATCCTTTGTCTGAACGTTTCACTTGGTCATCGCACTAATATTATCATTGCCTGCTCCTGATTCTGATCACTCCTTTATTGAATACTTAGGTACCATTCTTTTTCACATGAAAAACCAGTTTCCCTCCGAGAACCTTATAGTTTGCGGTGATTTTAACTTTCCAGACATCGATTGGGAGAACCTAAGTGCAGACTCACGCCATTCCAGAGATTTTTTGGATCTTATTCTCTCGTTTAACCTCTCTCAAACAGTCAGTTTTCCTACTCGTGGTAGTAACACCCTAGATCTTGCTCTTGTCTCACATCCAGATTTAATCCAGTCATTGTCATCCTGCGATGGTCTTAGCGATCATAACATAGTGCTGTCCAACTTATCGACAACGTTCAGTAAAATACATTCGTGATTACAGCAAAGCCGATTTTTCCAAAATCAATGATGAACTGGCTGAATTTCTTCCCCACTTTGCACAATCCGCTCCTAATAGGTCTGTTGATGATAACTGGCGTTTGTATAAAGAAACAATTATCTCTCTAATTGACTCATATGTACCCCTTGTCTGCATTCGTGGTGATGCCGGCAAACTATGGTTTACAATTTCCATAAGAAAATTATGTAACAAGAAATAACGGTTATTCGGGGCAGCTAAGAGCTCGAACTCAGCTCTTAAATGGGAAAACTACTTAAGCTGTCTGCATAATTATACCAGGTTGCTCAGGAGCACCAAACATAAATTTTACGACAAGGACTTACTTGACATCCTCCGAAATAACCCAAAAAAGTTCTGGTCTTTGTTAACTCCTAACCATAGCGGGTCACATAATATCACTTTATTAGATCCCGACGGCTCTCACGTTCTAAAGGAGCTCCGTTCAGACGTAATGAACGAGTACTTCTCGTCGGTTTTCACACAGGAACCGGTTGCAAATATTCCTTTAGTGCGCAGCTTAAATTTTCCTCAAATGGCGCCAATTGAAATCTCTGTTGATGGGATAAGTAAATTAATAGATAACTTAAAGGTATCAAGTGCCCCTGGGCCCGACAACATATCTGCCAAAATTCTTAAAGGTACAAAACTAATATCCAGCCGTATCCTACAAATAATTTTTACGCAGTCTATTTTCATTGGCCAAATCCCGTCCGAGTGGAAGTTAAGCAGAGTTGTACCCACCTTTAAGGCAGGAAACCGCTCCGATCCGTCCAATTATCGGCCTCTCTCGTTAACGTGCATTGCATGCCAGCTCATCGAACATATAATTTACTCTCGCATTGCAACGCACCTAGATAATAATTCCTTTTTCTTCTCTATACAACGCGGATTTCGTTCTGGTTATTCATGTGAAACTCAGCTTTTCGAATTCACGACTGACCTCCACTCAAACCTAGACTCATCCCTTCAAACAGTCATAATTTACGTCGATTTTTCTAAGGCTTTTGACCGCGTTCCCTACCAGCGCCTCATGACTAAACTTTCCTGCCTGTCTCTGCACCCACTATTATTATCATGAATTCACTGCTTTTTAACTAATCGTTCGCAATACACCGTCATTGATAGTCATCCTTCCGCCGCTACAAATGTTACCTCTGGAAATGTTATCAGTTCTTGGCTCGCTTCTGTTTTTAATCTTTATTATTGACCTTACCGCTGGAATTTCGTCATCCATTCGTCTTTTCGCAGATGATTGTGTTCTCTACCGTCGTATTTGTTCTAACAGTGATCAGTTTCTGCTGTAGGATGACTTAAACTTAACCCAAAACTGGTGCTCTACCTGGCTCATGAAGTTGAATGTGGCTAAATGTAAGTTTATGCACGTGTTCCGGAAACGATCTAGCTTGCTCTACTCATATTCGCTAACCTCGACCGTGCTATCGAAAGTTGAATCTTACTGGTATCTTGGCACCGAAATAACTAGTAATCTGAACTTGTAAAAGCACATCAAGTCACTTGCTGCACGTGTTTCCAAATCACTAGGCTTCATTAGACGATCTCTCACATTTTCTCCGCCCACGGTTAGACTAATCGCATATGAAACATTCATCCGTACTAAACTTGAATACGCATCGACTATTTGGAACCCCCATCAAGAATACCTAATCCAGGCGTTAGAAGCAGTCCAAAACCGAGCTGCTCGTTTCATAACATCCAAATATGATTCTCGGCTGAGCGTTACTAATATCAAATCTTCCATTGGTCTAACCCCCCTGTCATCACGACGTAAGATAGCAAGACTTTGCCTATTTCACAAACTTTATTATAATTTCCCGCAATTACGTGAGAGCCTTATTCTGCCCCCCTTGAGATCCTCCCGACGTTTGTTTATTTGCAACAGTGTTCTGCGTATTCATGGTACCACTAAAGCTTTCAATTATTCATTTTTGCCAACTGTTATATCCGAGTGGAATGTACTCCCTGCCGATATAGTCAATGAACCCAACTTAGTAAAATTTAAAAACTTATTGACTGCTTATTTCTCTCCTAAATTCCTATTGAATGCCTTTTATTTACCTATTTATTATTTTGGTAATTTGAATGCGTTTACTGTGTTTATTTGTGCTTGCCATTTATATTTGTGTTCTATCTTTGTGACCCGTTATTACCATTTGTTCCCCCTCCCCCCTTATGTAATGCCCCATTGGGGCCTTTAAGGAAAAATAAATGATGATGACGATGATGAAGATCTGCTTTCTTCTGTTCAGTGAAATTAGCCATGTAAAAAATGGGTACAGACGAAGTTTTTGAGCGACCATTGTTTTTTGCCCTTCCGAGCCCGGTAATCAATAATATGAGCAATATCGGC
Source organism: Amblyomma americanum (assembly GCF_052857255.1). NCBI lineage: Eukaryota > Metazoa > Arthropoda > Arachnida > Ixodida > Ixodidae > Amblyomma > Amblyomma americanum. The sequence goes on from NC_135501.1 coordinate 59,188,625, forward strand.
CGTGCGCAGCGTGAACAATTAATTACAAACAATTTTCGTACCAGCGGTTTCGGTCTCGGTCGGCGCCAGCACAGCCGTCAAGGTCGACCGACCGCCCTGGACTACCGCAATACTGATGACGGTGGTTTCGCCGACAAGCACTAGTTGTTCCTGAGAACAACCACAGCACTCGATAACGTAGCAATAATATGGGGAAGCGCACCTCGGCGTCACACGGTGTGCACATGGAAATGCTGAGTGGCTTCTCGGAAAACATTCAAAATCATATTATGTTCCACTCAACGCCTGGGACTTGAACCTGTTAGAGGTTTCAGACAGGGGTTAACTCAAAAGGGAGGAAGAAGTACGCAGGCAGGCCGTGAGAGCACGAAGATTTATAACACAAAGTTTTACCACATTGTACAGGTGTTATGAAGGACTCTGCGCTCAGGTCTTCGTCCAACAATTTGTCTTTTTCGTCTTGATGTGTTTGCAGTACTTCCTCTTGTGTGCTTAAAATTGGCTAGTATGTCGGAATTGTGTCTAGGCAAAACAAACCTAGAGCTTTCTTTTTGCTACTACTTTTAGTAATTAACGGTTTTAGTCCTGGCAGTCGCGCGTAACCAGGATGGCAGCTAGCACAAACTTTGCATGTTGAATGTTCACTCCGAGAAGAGCCGTATACTTTGCTCTGCCTCAGTGACGTTTGTAAGATTGTGTGATTGTCGGAGGGGACTTGTTCTTTGGTGAGTGAGCTGTAGCGGAAAGATGAATGGGCGGATGAGATACTGCAGTGTTTCGAGTGGAATGTATTTCTTCTCCGGCAGGGAGTGCTTGCTGCTCGATTGGTAGCTGTACGGACCAGCCAGTGTGATGTTTCGTTTCCAAGCATTTGCTATGACTGCGAATCCAGTAATTTGGTGCTGTCTTTCCTTGTGTTTGACGAACACCGTGGCTGCTGGCTGCTAAGAGGGGTAGTACATTGTTTAGAGTGCTACTTTACGCTTCTTTTCTATACGTAATTATGGTTTGAGAAAGAATGCCTTTGTTCAACGAGAGCCAGCTGTTTAAATACTTCCTCTTTGGCTACAGTCTCAGCTTTCCCTCTGGTTCTTGCGTCTGTTATGTCAATGACTGTTTTCATTATTTGTGTCTATGTAGTGTGCTCTTGCTATACCAGGTTGTCATCATCGAAGTGGTTATGAGAGCCGCGTTCACAAACTTGGGTAATAGAAAGCTTGGACCTCTAGATGAGCAGCATGTGAAGCTGCTGCCTAGGAGCCCTTAAGTGATCCTATATCAGCTGCGGGTCCACTACTGACCATCGTGTGTGGGATGGCAACTCGGAGCATCTTGTATCAAGAATGGGCAGCGCGCCTCTCAGATGGGCAAAACTTCGCAGAAGTCGTCTCCGAGCAGATTCACAGCCGCCAAGACGGTCCAGAAGCCTGCCCGGCAATTGTTCTCTGAAAGTTTCCCAGCAGCCACGCACACAGCAGGTTCAGTCGACAGTTCATTCGAACCCCAAGGGATTGTCTTTAAGCTCCCGCCTATTGCGTCCCTCTTACTGACCTGTTGAAGAGACAGCTGCCCGCGTTAACGTCACTGGTCGGAGCGGGATGAGCAAGCCACAAAAACGTGGATAATTTAAGGTAAATTTGCTTCACTAAGTGAAGGGTTAGGGCTTGATAAAGGGCTTTGCGCATTTCGGGCTTTACCACCTCGGCGATTCCCGAGGGTTGCAAAGTATAGAGTTGATCAGACGTTCCCAGGCCACAGCGTATGCTTCTGAACAATACAGTCGGCCAGTTACGGCAGTTTTGAAGCTAGTAAGGCCGACTATCAAGGCCGATGAGGCACCTCTGCACCCTTCACAAATTTCGGTTTCGGGGGTATTGGAAGATGCCCCTTTAAACTGCTAAAATAAAACCCTCTGACCTGGGGACTTCTGACCAACCCTGTAGCTAGTAAACAACATCGCTGGTCGGCTGACTTGAAGCTAGAGGGTCTTTTAAATTCTTGATTTTTAGTTGCTTGATTTCTCTATCTAGGTGAAATTTGTTACCAGCTGATGGTGTTTCTAAAGAAGATCGGCCCTTTCGAGTGCACAACAGATAGCGACTGTTTCTTGAGCTAAGTGAAGTTTCTCGCGACGTCGCGCCGGATACCAGAAATTCTAGACAAGACCAATTTTCAGCTGGAAGTTGTTTGTGAACACAGTTTTCTTCGCATATCATAAGACTGCACCATAACAATTAATAAATCGACATATCTCTTCTCTGAACTGTCATAGGTTTCCGATTGTTAATGCAAAAAATGCACCCCTCTGGTTTTCTGAGCATACTTAAATACTCGGTGCACGCGCAGGGCATACTTTCAAAGCCAGCTCTTGCTGTACATGGAACGATTAGGCCATTCCCATCAGTGTCCACAACCGTGCCTGACAATAATCATGGTCGCCTTGCAAACAAAACTGATGTACAGGAAAGTACGTGCCATTCTCTGGTTCCGAACCATTCGCTACGGTGGACGTCCAATCTTGCGTGAAAAAAATGGTATGGCCATAATTGCTGTGATTTCTTAATGCACTATATACGGTAACGAACGTGGCATTGCTCATGCAAGATCTTGCCTCATCATGCATGAGCTATATTAGGCAGTTACAGATCCGAAATGCATTCCAGTAGCTGGTGTTTGCCAGTAATGTTCACCAGCAGTCTTTATTGTCCATTGGTATGGCGGCAACCTTTGGTGACGCCTCTTCGTAGCCATTTCCGAACTTCATTTTATATCTTCGGTTGCAAGCTTCCCTCTTGCTTCTGGTCTTACATGTTGGGTCTTTCGTCGGCAACAGTATGAATTCGCTGTTTTGCAACCGAGCGGCTGAAAACTCGTAGACTTAGATTAGCTCCTTCTGATCTCGGTTGGTAATGTTGGCAATGAGGAAGACAACTTTGAGCCCTAGATCGCTTCTCTGTCGCCTTAGATTCGAAATGTCCATGACTTTCGAACCGAGCAACGGAAAGACGGAAATTTCAACACACTCCCCGCCGCCGTTGCCACACATGGGCTTGGAATCTCAGGAAAGTTTTATTATTGTGACGAAGACCTACTCGACCTCATCTGTCGCATTATAGCGTTCTGAAGAGCGTCATGAAAGAGGACGACACTTAGTGTCTAATTTCGCAAGGCTTAAGACTCAATTGACTCAAAACTCAATAGGGGTGAAGAATGTTTCTGCTGGCCGAAGGTGCGTAAGACAGCTCTAATGCGTGTAACCAGTTGCGCGTAATGCCAGTGCGACATGCATTCTACCGCTGCTGCACGGGGTGTGGCGCCTCCATGAGCTCCGTGGAAGCAGTCGAAGCTGACTTCCTTCCGAAGTCCCACTGCAAACTCTAGATACTTTTCTACGTCGGTTACCTCTACCGCGAGTGTGAGGCGGCCGTTAAACTGTTCGGTTTCATGAAGCAAGTGCCCTTGCCTACGCCGCACTTTGTTGTGGACTCCTGCGAGTTGCAATCAGTGACGGCGGCGGCCACATCCCTTTTGATGTCTCGAAAGAGCCCCTTCGTTGGTGCCCTCCTGATTGCAGACAGGCATACGCAAACAAATGGTCCCACCGAGCGTACGGAAGGACTACTGCTCACCCCCATTTTTTTCCACTTACTTGACAAGGATGTTGTTGCGTGCTGGTTGGTTTTATATGCCAGAAAAGATCAACGCGGTCACAGCTAGGACGAAGGAGACGAAAGACACAGGCGCTGACGAACAAGTGGCGGTACAAGCGTCTGCAGCCTGTCCATTGACCAGCGTACAAAGAAGACCGCATATCCGGAAAAGTAGTACTCACGCCTTTCACTAAGCAATTTTTCCAGTACCGTTACCTAATCTTTCAACCACATTTTTAAACCTTTTTATTGCACTTCTAAGGAATAAGATTTGTCGCCCATCCTTCGAATGCCTCGTACTTTGTTGATCTCTTTTGCACCAGTTACTCATCCAATAGTTTGAAACCATCGCATTTTGGTGAAGTTGATCGATTTTATTCACCCTTTGCACCGCCCCTTACGATGGCTCAGGTGATAAGATACCTGAAGAGTACATGTTGCGTCTGCATTTTCGAATAAACTTCAGTTGTCATTCAGTACCTGCGGCGTTCACCTTCCTCGTCCTGTGCCTGCGCTGTTGCTTTGTATTTCTATATATGTTATTTATTTATTTCTTCGTTCCCCAAAGGTCCACAAGAGACATTACATGAAGGGTGGGCTGAAAAGGCAAATAGCAAGAATACAGATAATCTTCGCTGGCGGTTTTGAATTTGCTGAATTCGATGAAGGTTGCCCCTTCGGATAGAAGGTAATTGAAGTCTCGGGCTATTTTGAGGAAAAAAGGCTGGTGATATGTTTCGGTGCGGCCTTTCACAGGGTAGACGGCGTTAGGGTGACAATTACGGGAAATGCTATGTACGCGTGTGATAGGAATAACTTCGTGATTAAATGTATGGTAAAATTTAAGATGTAAGGAAAGACGGGCGATACTGCGACGACAGGTCAATGTGAAAGATTAAGCTGCAACTTTAGTGCGGATATGCTAGTTTGATATGAAAAATTAGAACAAATGAATCTTGCAGTGTGTTTCTGCACGGCTTTGAGCGTGTCAATGAGGTTAGCAAGGTAAGGATCCTAGGCGGCGCATGCAAATTCCAATTTCGGCCGCACAAATGCTAAGTAAGCAAGCAATTTTATGAAACGTGGTGCTAAGGCAAGGTTACGGCGCAGGTACACTAAATCTTGATTAGCTGAATTATAGTTACATGGTGAACGTGTTGCGACAAAGTTAAATTTTTACTTAAATGTATGCCGAGGTATTTATAAGAATCTACTCATTTAATGGGAAGGTTGTTAATTGTGTAAATTGCATCCTGGTGGTTGCACCGGCGGTGGAAGGCAAGAAGGGAAGTTTTAGCAGAATTCAACAGATCGGAACAAGAGCGACAACATCCTCCGTTTCACCGCGTATACGTTTTGAGCGCAGCTACACATTAGACGGTCGGCCACAGTTCGGCTCCGTTAATGCACACGTATAGACCTTGATACAGCCATAGGGACCATCTTTATATTCCTCACTGCACGCCATTGCTGCAATTCCGAGACCTTCTAATGAACCTAATCGCCTTGGTGGACTCTGAAGCCTCGCGTCACATGAGTGCTCCAAAGCACTCAACGTCGCCACGTCACTCATGCTCTGGGTTATTCGCTCTGGATACAACGGCTCAGTACGATGTATGGCTACACCAAGAAAACTTTTGTACCTCTTCACTGGACCTTATTTTATTGTGTACCGAATCAGTAGCCTTAATTACTTGGCAGTGCGTGTAACAGGCGGTTCGGACATTTAGCGACGTCACTAACTTTTCTAGGTGACGTCTCCCAATTGAAGTCTTCATTCCCTTGAGAGACCGAATCGTTAAGGCCGCTAGGAGAGGATTTTGATAGATGGGACAAATAATATCCATGAATCTCGCGGAATAAAATAACGACGTTCCCTACAGTTTTTATTTGATTTGTTCTTTTATTGCACATATTTGTGCTTAGCGTTCCCCGTCGTATATAATAAACCCGCCGCAACTATTAATAAGAAGACAGAGGAAAATTACGCTAACTGCGACAGTACCTGATCTGCGATGTCCCTCAGTCGATAACTGCGAAGGGCGTGATGCTTATTAGATGGCTGTAGAACAACTGCGACGCCGCTGCTGTCTGTCCTTCGCAAATGCGTGTAGGTTAAAAAAAGTGCGTTTCCACGATGGGGGAAGAGAACAACGTCAAGAGAACGGGACAGAACTTCTATAAAACGCACTGCGTTGACGCAGGTGTCTGACAATGGCAGGAAATGAAGCGGGTGAGGGGAATGGTGAGAGAGGCTGGAGGGCCCCGTCACTGAGGAAGTCGTCGGACTGCGACAAGAGAAGAATGTGTGCAACGGTGGATGTACAGCTCGTTTGCTGCACACGTGGGCACTTTTCTGCTCTTGTTTCTGGCGACGCCTTTTCTTTCTAGCTTGCTGCTGGCGCTGTAGATATCGATGGCCGTAACATGGTTGAAGGACGTGCTGTCTCATTGGTGGAGGCAATCGAAAGCGGGAAAAAATAATTTGTGCAAGTTATAAAAAAAGATCTCATGACGGCTTTTGAAAAAGCGATGCTAAAACATGTCTGCGAGTGTTATATGTTGTTCAGGGTTCTCCTGCGCAAGATACTGATGGTACAGGTATACGAAAAATTAAAGCGAAAAAAATATTTAATTCAAGGGTGAGGTGAGATTGGATGTGTTACAACCGACGTATTTGCTTTCCCAATCAATCAAAATTTTCACCAGCGCTGTAAAGGCATGGTGGCAACAGGAAAAAAATTAATAAGTGTCACAAAGGTGTGTAAAGATATGATCATGTGTGTGATATTTTTAGTGCTCGTACTCGGGGAAAAATGAACACGAGCATAAAGAATACTCTATATGACAAAACGGATGTACGCGCGCATTCCGAAAACTCAAAAATATAATGGTGCACACTGGAAATAGTCTCGAGAAAAATTCCGACCGCCCTTATTTTTTAGCATGCATCATAGCTCGTCATGAACTCACAGCGAGCGCTCAGCAACAATTTCGCATTGTCACTGAGGCACGTTGATTGGTTTTGACTCGATGGTGACTAGTTTAACATGAAAGCTACCCTACTAGCGACAATATTTGATGCAATAAAAGGGTGTTTTTGTCTCTAAAAAATGCACATATGAAACAGATAGCCCGTAATACGGAGAACAAGGTTTACAGGACAAATGGTTTCAGCCTTAAAAGCTCGTAAAGCATATCCTCAGTAAGGAAAGCGGCGAGATAATTTTCTGTGACGCAAGAAAGGCTTCGACACTAAAGGCGCTGGTTCGTAAGATGTCCTGAATTAAGATAAAAAATTTGAAGATATTGTGAGCACCGTGCATGACCATAATCTTCATTTGTCTATATTCATCATCATCTCCCATCATCGTCGTCGTCGCGAACGTCATTGCTACGGGTGGCAATAAAGCCTGCACCGGGTAGATGGCGACCAAACCAAGAGCCAGCTCCACCAAGTGCGAGACCGAGAACGCCCGAAGCTGGCCTCATTGCCACCCGCAGCAATGACGTTTGCGGCGAAGACGACGATGGGAGATGGTGATGAAGATAGGCAGATGAAGATGAGGGTCACGCAGAATGCTTACAATATTTTAAAAGCTCGAAAAAAAATGTTTTCTCCTCCTTTTTTTGAAAAATGCGAAATTATTTTAAATAAGCGAGAACATTTTAGATTAAGCGCATTTAGGTCGAATGTTTTAGGGGAATCCCCCAAGGTGGAGTAGATTTGTAATAAGAGAGAAATTACTCATTGGCATCAACCCAAGCGCAGCCATACGGCTACAAAGCAGAGCCATACAGCTTTCTCAGAAACTTTGCAGTTAAATAAAAATTCTTTCTGGTCCGGGGTTTGAACCCGGAATCGACGCTTCACCGGAGCAGTCGCGCTACCAGCTCAGCTTAACGGGACGACAAGCTTATGGTATGGAGAGAGCGAATTCATCAATAACTAGAAGTGGGAACAGTGTTGGTCAAATGTTTTAGGGGAATTCTTTGTGGCCGTATGGCTGCGCTTTGGTAGATGCCAATGAGTAATTACCCGCTTATTAAGCACATTTGTTTTGAAACTGGAATATAGTGAATAATTATATTTTTGCGCCAAAACAAAGGATCTACGAAGTGTTTTCACGAAGAGATGGTGACACACTGCATTCAGTACACTCGACGCAAAGCACTAGGGCCACTGTGATCAGTTACTGCAAAGTAAGAAACTGCTTACTCGTCCGCGTTCTCCTGCTTGATTTGCCAATGCCGGTAATCGGGTTTTTGGACGCGCTCTACCGCAAGTCAGTTGCGCAACTTCGTATGCCAATTACCAAACTTCGACCAGCTTCTTCGTTTCGAGATGACGCTGATGAAGCGGGAGTACGGGGTAGCCGACGCGCGACAGACGTCCGCGGTTATTTTTTTTCGAAAAGTGTGTAATGAGGCATAAGCTCAAAAAAGAGGAAGGAATGCAGGAGATAGAAAGTTAAAAGGAGGAGCGAAGACCCGTTGCGCAGAGGTAGTCGCAGAGGTTGCTGATGAAATTATTGTTCATAGCCCACTTCACTTAGTCACTTTCGCGGTTCCACCGCTGGTGGCCACCTCCCAGAGGAGCCGTTTTCTAATAGCAGCCGTCGCTGGGCACGTCCACAACAAGTGCCGCACATCACAAATGTCCAGTGCAGCGCCACAGTTAGGGCACCTGTCAGGTGCTGGCAGATCTTTTGCACGCCACCGATGACGGACAGATGGGGTCAGAGCCGCCCCTGCCCGCGTCCGGCGCACGGATACCTCTACCTGCCGAGTAAGACTACGGGGGAGAGGGTGGGAACACGCAGGAATTAGAGAGCGTGTTCTCTGGCGCAGAAATCGGGTGTCAGAAACATGGGAGAGGAACGGATCTGGGGGAAGAGGGGAGGAATGAATTTGCTACAAAGACCTTGCCACCAGCTGGACAGCAATCATATGTTTGTCAGACTCACAAACAGCTGATTTATACCAACTTTTAACGCCCGTATTGAAGTTACACTGCGCAGTATATTCCGTTTGGAAAATTTGCGATTCTTTTTCTTTTGGGAGATGCAAAAAACACCTTTTTCTCTAATTTTGAAAGGTTTTTTTTTTAGGTGCTCACATCGTTAGCCTTGACACAGGACTAAATATAGGGCTGATATAGACCAGGGGATAGCCAGGCAAGGCAGAGGTTATCCTTGATTTCTGACTGAGAACTTTGCACCACTGTGAAAAACGTGAAAATTACACTACAAAGCTGGAAAAAAAAATTAACTGCTCGGTGGAGCAAGATCTGTGACCCTAGTGGCACGATGTAAATTAGTGAGGAAACAATACGAGCAAGCGTACATTCTTTCTTTCCTTTTTTTTCTCGTGGCGACGTGTCAGCCGATGTGCGCCTCTGACATTTATATAGATAATCATCTGCAAGGCGCGTCCCATCTCATCCTGGGATGTATGTAAGAAAAAAAAAGAAGTAGTGTGACGTGGGCAGCCGAAACGAGGGAGGAGCTTTATATAGATTACAACAAAGTATTGAATTAGGGCAATAAAGACAATATAAAATTTTCATAAAATTTAATGAACTTGTCATAGAAACAACGTTTCCTCTTACTGAAATTGATGCAGAACAACTTTAGTAGAAATCAATCTGTGAACGTTGATGCGGATTTAATCCAAATGTTCCGAATACCTCCAGATAGTGTACCAAATCAGTTACAGTTTGTCCATACTGAAAAATTTGTCTCACCGTTAAACAACAGAACATAAGAACAGAAGTTAGAGCAGTAAGATGTCATTTATTGGATAAGGGGGTCGTTAAAACTCAGACAACTCAGAATTTTTTATTTACTTATGTACTAGCTGAAGACTTCGCTTCCCTTTAAACAACATAATGTACTAGGCTGCGTCTACTGCAGCAACAAAATCGCTATCCCAGGTCCTCGATTAGCCCCAGCCATGTCAAATATTTCCGGAAAAAAATGATATTGAAAAATTGTAAGATACAGTTACGAAAATATTAAAGGTAATGGTTCATTCTTCGAATGTGTAAAAAATCTATCGTTTAACTGTTTCCCGTGGTTAGTATTTAACAGCTAAGACTGCAACAATGCGGAACGCTTTTGTCGATATAAAGAACGTTAACAGAAAAACAAATGCACGATTGCCCTCGGGTAGACGGCGGGTATATTGGTTGTTATACTGAAATCTTATATTTATAAAAAATTGCTTTATTAATTACCTTCGCGCTCAAAATTGCTTTTGCCTAAAAATGTTGGGTATAACTTTGCCAGTGCAGCCCAAATATATTCTACTTTTCTTAACACATTCCTTCATTGCTCCCGGCGAAGTTCTATAGCGCTCTCGCTTATAGGGTATACCTGTATTTTCTTGATGTGCTAATCGCTGTCTTGCTGACATGCTACCCTGTTTCTCTTCTATCACCCGACAATACAAGCATGTAGGGAGCAAATTTAAGCTTTCGTCATTGCTGGTGGCTTCCCGCGACTCCGCCTCATTTTCCTGCAGGCCCCCAAAGTGTTCAAAGCGCGACA